>NW_024814817.1:0-2332 GCF_019175285.1 Sceloporus undulatus
CACACGACAGACATTCACTTTTAGCACATTAAAGACTTTTCTATGCACTAACTGGGAGAACTATTTTTCTTAGTGGGCTAGATCACACATTTTGACAGAGTTCTGCAGCATATACAAGCAAGGTCTGGCTACCAAAGGCAGAGGCAGCTCAAGGCATTTTGATTCCTGATTTCCCATACAAAAAAAACCCTGCCATTTTGCTGGCCTTTACTGTTGGCAGAACTGTGCTGTCTGGAACGTCTGCCTTCTCCACTTTAATTATGAGGCCTCTCTTTTACAAGTGGCAGATCTATCTCTAAGTGACAGAATTCATACTTTGTGAATGAATGAGGGGACTATATTCATTTATTTAGATTTATATCCTGTTGGGATGAGGTATTCTTCTTCGTGGTCTCTGGGAATCATACAAATGGGTTGTACTGCGCCTGCGCAGTGCCTTTGGAAACTTCTGGAATCACTAGGCAAAGTACACTTTGCAACATGTTGAAACTTTTTGGCGGTAACCTCGCCCATCCCCTATAAAACCTCCGTTCCCGCTCTTTTCCCCAGTTCCTTTTTTCCGCTGCATTAGCTACCATTAGGAACTTCGCTCTTCGACTCAGATTAGGAATCACAGGAAAATTTACCTCGGACCGTTTTTTGACTCTTCTCTGCCTGCCCCCCCGACTTGATCTTGGCTTAGAAATCGGACTGTTAGACCTCGCGCCTTCTTATTCCTCGACTTGTCTCCCTCGCTCGTTGCAGACTCGGACCGCCTGACTTCGTTTTTCCGGATCATGCCATCGGTGCTTTTTAAGAAGTGCTCCGTGTGTGGGGGTAAGATTCCCAGTCAGGATCCCCATTCGTCCTGTCTCCTCTGCCTGGGAGAGACACACATCCCAGCATCTTGTGCTCTCTGCAAGTCCCTAACCCCTCAGGCGCAAAAAAATCGGGAGACCAGGTTGAAGGCCGCGATATACACTAAGGTCTTCACATCGGGGGCAATGTCTTCTGTGGGGGCTCCATCTTCCACCGCAACCCCCCTGCCGACTCTCGCCAAAGCTCCAACCCAGGAGCCGTCAGATGACCCATCGGCGCTCACTGCCGCTCTGGACCCCCCGGAACAGGGCCCGTCAGGAGAAGTCCCTCGACCCTCGAAAAAGGACAAGAAACACAAAAAGGGTCCCAAGGAAGGTCGCGACACCAGCAAGGACTCGAGCTCCCATAAGGGTTCTGCCTCGAGATCCTCTGCCCCGAAGGCACCCACTTCCTCCACTTCGAAGTCGGGTTCCACTCCGGGGTCCTCGGCCACCAAGGCCCTAACACCCTCAGGCTCGGGCAAGTCACCAACTAAGGCGGGGACCCTTTCGACATCTAAAAGACCCCGCACCTCCTCTTTAGAGAGAGACCGCTCTGCGTCGAAGCGACGTCATCCGGACGAACGGGACCCCCCAGTGACCCACCAGAGGGAGGTGCCCCAGGACCGCTCGGACCTTGACCAAGGGCACGCGGACACCGACCGGAGATCGCCGGGTGCCGATGATCGACCATCAGACCCTCGAATGGCATCGCGGGCGCCTAGGAGCCTGGTTTCCAGGTCCCCCCAAACTGATGACTGCCGCTCCGATCACCGCTTCGGGTCGCCGCTAAGGTCCCGGCCTACGCTTCCAGATCCTGTGTCCCCCATCAGTTCCAGGGACGTTCGTCGTTCGCTCACTCCAATGCTGACTCGCACTCTTCGTGTGGCTTCTCCATCGCCATCTCGAGATAGACAGCCGGAGTACTATTACGATACCGAGACGGACAGATACTATAGGCTGGTCCCTCGGGATGATGAAGACTCCCTCTTTGAACCTCGGGATCGGAGACCTAGACCAAGAGCTGTTTCCAGACCCTCCAGGGCGTCGACTTTCTCACCCCGCCGGGTGGAGGCCTCCACTAATCCGGATGTCGTGAAGCTCGAATCGGACGAAGAGACATCGTCCCGAGCCCGTTATCGTCCCAGAGGTGATTCGCTATCCTCCCGAGACGATGACTATCAGTCCACCACTCAAGACTTCGCCCAGCCTGGGGCAGTCTCGCCATCTGACGACGTCCGGACCTTCGCAGAGCATGTCATAAAAATGTCCAATGCTCTCGACATCAAGATTTCCCAGACCGAAGACGAGGCATCTGACCCGATTGAGAGACGGGTCCACGGCAAGTTGCCAACCCCACCGGCAATTCCCCTCCTCCCCTCGCTTGAGAAGTTGGCCAAGTGCTCCTGGGAAGCCCCCTCATCGACATCATCCAACAACAGGAAGGTAGAGTCTCTTTATAGAATCTCTCCAACCACTCCGTCATGGCTGTTCGG
>NW_024814818.1:0-2332 GCF_019175285.1 Sceloporus undulatus
TAAGGAACAGATTTGCGATTCTAAGCATAATAGACCAAAAACTAGATGAACTATGGACTGAAACCAAAAACATAATAAAAGAAGGCTGCAGACAGACACTTTCAATAGATAAAAAGAAAGAAAAGAAACAATGGATGACAGTAAAAGCACTACATGCAATAAAGGAAAGAATACAAAACAAAGGGGAGATAGGAACAAACTAAGAACCATGAATGCAACAGTACAATAGGTAGTGCATAAAGATAACGAAAACTACTACAATGATCAGTGCAGAGAAATAGAAGACAACAAGAGATATATTCCACAAAATCTGCAAAATCAAACAAAATACAAACCAAGGAGAAGGACATATACTGTATGACAATAATAATAACATAATTCAAGACCAGGAAGGAATAGAAAGACAGTTGCAATATACAGAAGAGTTACATAAAAGAGATGACAAAATGAAAGACACATGGAATGAAGAAATATAAGATGAACCCCAAATTCTAAAATGCAATAAGAGAAATGACAAAAAACAAATCACCAAGAACAAATGATATTCTAATCGAACTGCTCCAGTCCACACCGACAGAGTCAAATCTCGTGCTAACCAACATATGTCAACAGATATGGAAATCAAAATGATGGCTAACAGTTTGGAAGCAATCAATATACACCTCCATCCAGAAAAAAGGAGACACAAGAGACTGCTGCAACTACAGGACCATAGCACTAATTTCCCACACAAACAAAATTCTGCAACATAGACTCCAAGCATACATGGAGAGAGAAATTCCAGAGGTTCAAGTAGGGTTCAGAAAAGGAAGAAGCACTAGGGACCACACTGCAAATGATGGATTGGAGTGCACCAAGGAATTCCAGAAGAAAAGAAGCACATGCTTTATAGGCTATACCAAAGCCTTTGACTGCATAGATCATGAAAGGCTGTGGAATGCCCTTAAAGACATGGGAGTGCCAACACATCTGATAGTCCTGATGAGGAATCTGTACTCAGGACAAAGGAGGCTACTGTCGAAACAGAACATGGAGAAACGAATGTTCCCATTGAAAAGGGTCAGGACAAGGCTGCATTTTCACCCTATCTGTTCACTTGCTGCAGACATATTATAGAAAAGCAGGCTTGGACACAGAAGAAGGAAGAGTGAAAATAGGAAGAAGGAACATCAACAATCTAAGATCTGCAAATGACACCACAGTATTAGCAAAACCTCACAGACCTGGAACATCTATCAAGGAAGATCAAAGATGAAAATGCAAAGGCAGGCTTAAGGTTGAACATAAAATATGCAGGGGTAGCTATGTTGACCATTTAGCAAATTCAAACAAAAATCCACCAAAGAGCGATACCTTTATTAGCCAACCGAAATGCACAATATTCTTGTTGCAAGCTTTCAAATCTCCATTGGCAAGGTGTTACAAACCAAACAGGAGGAAAAAAATAGAGATGTTAGCAGGAAGCCTGCATTTTGTTTTTCTGTCCTTAGTTAAGATGGTATAAGGAGGGTAAATTTGCAGGCTGGCTCCTCCTCCTTCTGGTCATGTGGGAACTGGGAGTTTAGCAAAGTCCAGGAAATTTAAAGTACATTTGCAATCCAATCTGTCTCCATTCCATATGTTGAACATAAAGAAAACAAAAATAATGACCACGGAGAATCTACATAAATTCAACCCAGACCACGAAGAAATAGAAAAAGTGAAAAAAAGTCTCAAACACTGACAGGAACAGGGACTGCAGCCAGGAAATCAGAAGAAGATTAATAATGGGGAGGGTGGCTATGAAAGAACTAGAAAAGATCCTAAAATGTAAAGATATACAGTGGGACCTTGATATCCACAGGGATCCTTTCCGGACACAAACACACCCTCCCGCACAGATGCAGATGCCAAAATCCATGGATGCTCAAGTTCCTTCCTGGTGCTGTTGCAGCTGCCCCTGCCGCCGCCGCCGCCACCACTCTCCTCCTCTTCCTCCTCCTCCTCCTCCTCCTCCTCCTCCTCCTCCTCCTCCTCACAATTGCACCCACCACCCAAGAAGAGCAGCTTCTTCCAGATCTGAGCAGCTGCATGCTGTGGGAGAAATAGTGAGGAGGAGGAGGAAGATGACAATGACAAGGAGGACGGAGGAGGAGGAGGAAGGTGGCGCAGTGGCAGCAGCTGCAACAGCATCAGGTAGGACTTTACTGGAGACAACCAAGAGCTTGTCATCTGCGGATGGCAAGTCCACAGATAAGATGGATGGATCTATTAAAGAAGTCATGGGTATGAATTTGCAGGAACTAAGCAGAGCAGTGGAGGGCAGTTAACAACAACAAATTACTGGCATCTC
>NW_024814819.1:0-2332 GCF_019175285.1 Sceloporus undulatus
CATTAAACAATACAGTACAGCAATAAAATATCCATCATTCAATCACAGTTAAAACAGTTAAAAAACCAAAGCACCAATTACATCCAATACAATACAGCAACACAAGGGGAGAAGAATGGAATTAGCGAACATGGGGGAAAGCTTGACGAAAGAGGTGAGTCTTTAGATTTTTCTTGAAAGACTCCAGGGAGGGGGCTGAGCGGAGCTCGTCAGGCAGAGAGTTCCAGGTCTGCGGGGCCGAAGCAGAAAAAGCCCTATGTGCAGACACCACATATCTCATATCAGGGACTCTCAAAAGTTGTTTCCCGCCCGACCTGAGAGAGGCGGTCCTCCAAGTACCCTGGGCCCAAGCCATTTAGGGCTTTATAGGTAAAAACCAACACCTTGTATTGCACCCAGAAGCGGATTGGCAGCCAATGAAGATCTTTCAATACCGGTGTTATATGGCTGGCTCTGGAGTTGCCAGTGACCAGCCTAGCTGCCATATTCTGGACCAGTTGTAGCTTCCGAGATTGGTACAAGGGTTGCCCCATGTAGAGTGCATTACAGAAGTCGAGTCGAGAGGTTACCAGTGCATGTACCACTGTTTCAAGGTCCCCCCGGCCCAGGAAGGGTCGCAGCTGGTGTATCAACCGAAGCTGATAACAGGCACTTCTAACTGTCGCATCCACCTGAGAAGTCAGGTGAAGCAACGAGTCCAGAAGCACACCCAGACTGCGAACCGTGTCCTTCACGGGGAGCGTGACCCCATTTAGGACAGGTGGAAAAATTTCCATCCCCGGACCAGGGGAACCTATCACAAGTATTTCCGTTTTCTCTGGATTCAGGCTGAGTCTATTTTCCCTCATCCAGCTCATTACCAACTCCAGACAGGCATTGAGCGGAGAGATGCCATCCCTAGTCACTGCATCAGTCGGAGACACAGAGAAGACTATTTGGGTGTCATCAGCCTACTGATAACACTGCGCCACGTGTCTCCGGATGATCTCTCCCAGCGGCTTCATGTAAATGTTAAATAACATAGGGGACAAAATCGCTCCCTGAGGGACCCCAGATGTAAGGGCCCTCTTATCGGAGTGACAGTCCCCTAGCTCCACCATCTGGAATCTACCTGAGAGGTAAGAACGGAACCACTGCAGAGCAGTGCCCCTGATACCCAACTCCCCCAGGCGATCCAGAAGGATACCATGGTCGATGGTATCAAAGGCCGCTGAGATGTCCAAAAGCACTAACAGGGACACGCTACCCCTGTCCATGCCCAGACGGAGATCATCGACTAAGGCGACCATGGCAGTCTCAACCCCATAGCCCGCCCGGAAGCTGGTTTGAAATGGGTCTAGAAAATCCGTATCCTCCAAGATCCCCTGCAGCTGGGAGGCAACTGCTCTCTCGATCACCTTTCCTAGAAATGGCAGCAGTGAAACAGGCCGATAATTATTTCGAATTAGGGGGTCAAGGGAGGGCTTTTTTAATAGAGGTTTTACAATGGACGTTTTTAGACTGGATGGAAATTGGCCCTCCTTGAGAGATGAATTGACAATTCGGCGCAACATCCCTGTTACCGCCGTTCCCCCTTGAACTGCCAGCCTTGAAGGACAGGGATCGAGAGAGCACGTCGCCTTCCTAACTCTACTGAGGATCTTGTCCACATCTTCGGTACTTATAGACTCAAAATGATCCAGTACAACTGAGTCCACGGAAGCTCTGGACACCTCTACTCTCGATTCTGAACAAATAACAGCGTCAAGATCAGCCCTTATCCGAGAGATTTTATCCGCGAAAAAGTTATTAAATTTGTCACAGCAGGCTTTCGATGACTCCAGTATTGGGTTCAGGGGGGGAGCCAATTGAGTAAGCTCTCTCACAACCCTGAACAGCTCTGCCGGACGTGACTCCGCGAGTTCTTAGCTGCATCTATTGCCACTCCGTAGGCCTCCAAATGAGACTCTAGGAGTGTCTTGTCGGATAAGCGCTGATGTCTCCGCCATTTGTGCTCTAGTCGTTGCGCAGCCTGCTTCCTTGCCCTGAGATCTTCCGTATACCAGGGCTTTTTATTGGAATCAGGCCGGAAAGGACACTTGGGAGCGATACTGTGTATAGCCCTGGAGAGATCAGTGTCCCAGATGTTAGTCAGGGCATCAACAGAATCGCCGTCAGTTCCAACCAAATAGCCCTCTAAGGCTTCCTGGAACCTTTTGGGTTCCATCAGCCTTCGAGGGTGGACCATCCTAATAGGTCCGCCACCCCCGGGGGGGATCTGGATAGTAGCCTTGATACTAGCCTCGACCAGGAAATGATCCGTCCATGACAGGGCAGAGATATTCGTTACCTC
>NW_024814820.1:0-1033 GCF_019175285.1 Sceloporus undulatus
AAAAAACGGGACAGAGTGGGAGAGACATGTAATTTATATGACATGTAATTTAAAAACAAACATGCAAATCTCTCCCCATCTCCTTCCTGAGATCCCAAAATGAGATTTTAATAGCTTTACTATCCAGACTAGTTTAGAACACTTCAGTCAAGTCTAAAGATGGAGAAGCTGATGATGGCCCAAAGGTCTATGGTCCAAAGCTTTTCTCCATCACTTGTTTTTAGACAAAGGAAATAGTGACCACCGGACATGACTTTGGGGCAGATTTTGTATAGTTAGTTCATAGCTGCCCTTCCAGTTCCTAGGAGTTTATCACACGGGAGGCAACCAGCCAAATCCTGTGCAGAAATGGGATTTAAAACCACAAAAGTGGGAACGTTTTCAGACAGGTTGAGCATTAATCCAAAATCAACATACACAGAAAGTGGACAAACCCTGCAATTGCATGCAGTTGAGTATGTTGTATATGTGTGTGTGCCAAAAAATCAACGAAACCTAAGATAATTGATCTTGTTTTTCCCCTTGAGTTTTCCTAAAAGATTTGCTTTGTCTGAATAACTAGATCTGGGATAAACCATGAATGAAACTACGTGTGAAAGGGATCTAAGAGTCCAAGTAGACCACAAGTTGAACATGAGTCCACAGTGTGATGTGGCAGCTAACAAGGCCAATGTGATTTTAGGCTGCATCAATAGAAGTATAGAGTCTAGATCAAGGGAAGTAATAGTGCCACTATATTCTGCTCTGGTCAGGCCCCACCGGGAATATTGTGTCCAGTTCTGGGCACCACAATTCAAAAAGGACATCGAGAAACTGGAGCGTGTCCAAAGGAAGGCGACTAAAATGGTGCAGGATTTGGAAACCATGTCCTATGAGGAACTACTTAGAAAACTAGGGATGTTTAGCCTGGAGAAAAGAAGGTTAAGAGGTGATATAATAGCCCTGTTTAAATATTTTAAGGAATGCCATATTGAGAAGGCAGCTAGCTTGTTTTCTGCTGCTCCAGAGAACAGGACCAGGAGCAATGGATGCA
>NW_024814820.1:1133-2332 GCF_019175285.1 Sceloporus undulatus
GCAAGGGAAGTAATAGTGCCACTATATTCTGCTCTGGTCAGGCCCCACCGGGAATATTGTGTCCAGTTCTGGGCACCACAATTCAAAAAGGACATCGAGAAACTGGAGCGTGTCCAAAGGAAGGCGACTAAAATGGTGCAGGATTTGGAAACCATGTCCTATGAGGAACTACTTAGAAAACTAGGGATGTTTAGCCTGGAGAAAAGAAGGTTAAGAGGTGATATAATAGCCCTGTTTAAATATTTTAAGGAATGCCATATTGAGAAGGCAGCTAGCTTGTTTTCTGCTGCTCCAGAGAACAGGACCAGGAGCAATGGATGCAAGCTCCAGGAAAAGAGATTCCAGCTCAACATTAGGAGGAACTTCCTGACAGAAAGGGCTGTTTGACAGTGGAACACACTCCCTCAACGGAGAATGATGGAGTCTCCTTGTTTGGAGGCCTTTAAATAGAGTCTGGATGGTCATCTGTCAGGTATGCTTTGATTGAGAGTTCCTGCATGGCAGAAAGGGGTTGGACTGGATGGCTTTGAGATCACAATGTGACAATCTCAATGGTTCAGGTAAGGATCAGAGTGGACCAGTTTCAATCCTTCAGGCAAGAAGCATCAGTCTGAACTCATAACAGTCCCATCACAATCTTTCAGGAAAGGCGCCTCAGGCTGAGATCACAATGAGACAGTCTCAATGC
This sequence comes from Sceloporus undulatus, assembly GCF_019175285.1. NCBI lineage: Eukaryota > Metazoa > Chordata > Lepidosauria > Squamata > Phrynosomatidae > Sceloporus > Sceloporus undulatus. The sequence continues at coordinate 1,822 of NW_024814820.1, forward strand.
TTCAGGTAAGGAACATCTGCCTTGAGGGAGACTCAATCCTTCAGGCAAGGATCATAACCCTGAGGTCGCTATGGGCCAGGCTCAATCCTTCAGGTAAGGAACACCTGTCTGAAGTCAATAAGCCCATCTTAACCCTTCAGGGAAGGAATATCAGCCCAAAGTCACAATGAGTTAGTGTCAGTCTTTCAGGTAAGGAGCATCAGTCTGAGACCGCAATGGGCCAGTCTCATTCATTCAGGTAAGGAGGACCAGTCTGAAGTCACAATGGGCCCATCTCAATCTCTCAGGCAACAAGAATCAGCCTGAGGTCACAATGAACCATTCCCAATCTTTCAGGAAAGAAGCATCAGCCTGAAGTCACAATGTGACAGTCTCAATCCATCAGGAAAGGAGCACCAGACTGTAGTCACAGTGGCCCAGCCTCAATGCTTCAGGTAAAAAGTACCATCAGGGGCTGGCCTGAAGAAAGAGGCTCCTCCCTCCCTAACTGTCATCGTTCGGCCTCTGAGGG
>NW_024814821.1:0-2331 GCF_019175285.1 Sceloporus undulatus
ATGTGCGCACTTTGGGGCATTTTGTGCATGGCTCTTTAAAAAACAGGGAGGGGGGAAGCACACTTCCGATACCCCTGCAAATGTCACCTATGACGATTGCTTGATTGATAGCAGGCGCCCTCAGGTTAAACCCGATAAGGCATTCGGGTTAAAATGCCCTTCAATCGTAGTGGGCACTCGCTAATGGAGAGATTCAGGGGAGGGGCATCCGGATCTACCCAGTTCCACCTACGTTAACTGGGCCAGTGGGAATGGGGCCTAAGAGAACTGGCAGCAGGTTTCTTAGATTTCTCTCTTAGATCCCTCCCAGCTCTGAGCAATTGCAGGAAGTGAATCTGGAAACCTCTTCATCATCATCTTCATCATCAATTTTCTTTCTTATCTCCTCATGTAAAGGATTGCCTCTGTCATTGAGTTACATGATGTTACATCATGAAGTTTATGGAATTAACACAAGAGTATAATGAAACATTAAACCAGTTGTTGCTGTCCTGTAGTTGCAAATACTTTTTCTTCTCCTCTTTCCCTGCTCAGCTGTTTCCCAATTCTTGGGGCTATTACTATAGCCCAGGGGCAAAAATCATTTGGCTCTCCAAATGTGAACTGTCTCCAGATAAGACCATTGAGTTGGGAAAAGAGTCTGTCCTTGGGGCTGATCTGTGCACTAAGGCCCGTTACAGACAGGCTCTTCCGGTGCCCCCGTCACATGCTAGGGGTTGGCCGAGGACCTAGCGTCCACACCGGCCTCATCCCTAGCACATGATGAGGGCATAAAGATGTCAGCACCGTATACACACAGACGCCGCCATCTTTACGTGCTGGATGCATAGCATCCGCACGTTGCACACCGGATGCGACGCCGCTAGTGCGCGAGTAGCGCCTTGCGGCGTCTCATCCAGGGTTGAAAAAGAAGTGCCATTTCGGCGCTTCTTCTTTGCTGCAGCAACCAGCAGTGGCGCGAGACTGCTCCTTCTGGGCGGTCTGTAACGCGCCTTACTCTCTCTTATAAAGTTGTGGGGCTTGGGAGAGAGCCCCCAGGGTTGGCCTTCCAAAAATTATTGTCTGAGATGGCAACCGGTCTCTTTGGATTGCCCTTGGGGTCTGGTGTTTCAACCAAGGGTGGCTGGGGAGGTCTCACAGGTTGACAGCTGTGACCCCAGCTAAACCTGTGCCAGGTTCTTCCTCCCTTCAAACAGTGAATGAGGTTTTAGATCAATAAAGATGGCCCTTGTTTAACCACAAATGTTGTGTCTTGTCTCATTATTCCATGGTTGGTCAACAAAGAGCTTTCTTGGTGGCTGCTCCTAAGTCATGGCGCTCCCTCTCAAGAGCTCTTCTTTTGGACACTCTCTGCTCTCTTTCTGCTGCCAGAGCAACCCTTTTTATTTAAACAGGCCTTCGGCTTTTAACTGGTTGGGACAGAGGCATAGTCAGTGGGTGTGCTATATATTTTTAAATATGTTGAATTTTTAAAAATCATTTAATGGTTTAATTTGATTCATTGTTTAACAGTTTTTAAACCTTTGTATTGTACAGGTTGAGTCTCCCTTATCCTGAATGCTTTGGACCAGGGGTGTTTTGGATTTCAGATATTGTTGGATTCTGGAATACCTGTATTCGCACATAAGTAAATAGTGAGATATCTTGGAGATGTGATCCAAGTCTACACATAAAATTGATTTATGTTTCATATACATCCTATAGACGTAGCCTAGAGGTCCTCTGATACCGTATTTCAAATAAATTTGTGTATGAAACAAAGTTTGTTTACACTGAACCATTAGAAAGCAAAAATGCCACTATCTTAGCCGTACATGAAAAGGTTTGGGTTTTTGGAATATTTAAGAATTCCAGATACGGTAAACTCAACCTGTATCTTGTTTTAGCTGTTTTGGTTTAATATATTGCAAACCATTTGAATCCCATATTAGGAAAAGGTGGGATATTAAATAAAATAAATCAATAAATAACTAACTTCCACTTAGTCTCCCTATCCCCCACACTTTGCCATTTGCACATTGTGATTGCGATGAAATTGGTGATGTTTCTGCTGAGGCGCATTCATAAAGCTTTCAGTGATGCATCAAGCTTAGTAGAAAGCAAGGGGAAGGAGGAAGGGAGCTTTCATGGGAGACACTTGGCATTTCTTGGGAGCCACTTTTCTGTTAAAGGAGGAGGAGATTCAGCACAAAATAGGAATAAGAGAAGAGAAGATATTGTGTACATTTGAGTTAGATAAAAAAATGGGGTGGGAGGAGAGACATACAACCAAAATCAACCAACCATTTCCCCATCAGAACTTCAAAACTTTATGTAGCCAATTGAACTTTC
>NW_024814822.1:0-2331 GCF_019175285.1 Sceloporus undulatus
GGAATTGGCATGTTAGATAGTTCCTTTAAAATTTGGACTAAAACCCACAGTGTATGCAGTACCCTCAGAGCCACCCAGCCAGCACTGGCACATTGTTTTAGCAACATAAGCACACACCACTACCACCACAATCATTCCCTCCAAACTTAATTTAAGGAGTCTGCTGACTTAGGTTAGGATTCTATTTGAAACTGGCTAGGTGTAAATCCCTGTCTGCATACCTGCACAGGAAGGATAAAGGCAGCTGCTTTCCCCTTCACAGTGTGAAAGCAGCCAGAGGTTTTCCAGGAATACCTTGTGACAAAATAGTGGCTATACAAAGAAAAGTTGGAGCTGAATCCATTAGACGTGGAGGTAAGTATTCAGCAAAGAGGTATTGGATACCTCCTTGTGCAGCTAGATACTGCAGGTCCAAATTCCCAGAAAGTACTGGGGCTAGCATAACCCATAGTTATGCTATGGGTTCCCTTGCACCTCTGGCTGCAGGAGGATCTTACCCATTTTTGTAAAGGGTTGAAGACCCTTTACAAGGCACTCTTTGATTCGCTGCTGAGTGTGCCTAAGGTGACCGAAATGGGTCGCGACTGGTAGGGTGATGAGGATTTTGTTTTTAGTATATTATAATGTTGAGTTTCATTGCTTTGTTCTTGATTATATATGTCTGATCTTCCACCCTTTGGTGACAAGGGCATTATAAATAAACCATTAACAAGATTCTACCCGCTGATGTTACAGTTTATCCAAGTCAAGACATCTATCATTGCATATATTAAATAATTTTTTTAATATTTAGAAACAGTTGCAGAAGTATGCTGGAGGATAGTAGAGGATTCAATGTCTTATGGACAGTCTTGTGACAGCACAAAAATGTATCCTCAGTGCTTAACTGGAGGATGCAATCAATGACGAGCTCAGGTTTCCATGCACGCATCCTCAAGTTCAAACTTGGCATTTCCTCACAGCATATTTCCTGAAACCCTGGGAAGCCACAAGTAATCAGAGGTGGACAGTGCTGAGCTAGATGGACCAGTAGTGAGACTTGGGTAAGGCAGCTTCCCAGCTGACAAGAAAGTTGCTTTTTGAACTATACCCCCAGAATATCCCAGTCAGCATGGCCACTGGCAGGTTGGCAGCATGATAGAATGGGAAATTTACCTTTTTCTCTGCAGCTCTCAGAATCCACTAGCCACTGACATGCTGGCTGGTGAATTCTGGGTACAACAATCCCAAAAGTAATTTTTCCAAGCTTCAGCTTTTTATGACCTTTTTATTAAACTGTCCTTATTGTTATAAAAACACAAATTGTGTAGGTTGGGCTTTGGGGAGTTGCTTTCTGATTTTTTGAACAACAGCATGAAGTGTGATAAAAACTGGTGTGTACGACACCTTGCCCTGTGGGAGTGAGAGGTTTCTTGCTAGTTTTACAAGTTAGTCTGGCTGCTGCCACTAGGAAGAAATTTCTTCTGCTGTCCTGAAACCTCAAGTACACCAAGGTAACTTCGCTGCTACTGTGAAAACTGTCAGCTCTAGCCATAGGAGAACTGAAAGCGTCCAAGCCAAGATGAACATACAACAATGTATCTTAATTCTCCTGTTAAATAACAAGAAAGGCTTTAAAAAAATACTTCACAGCCCAAGAAAATAACCAAATGAGAATTCAGAAGGATGTCAGCAAGATGTCCTGTCACCCGACTGCAATCCAATCCCATCTCAGGAAAGAAAACCAATCACCGGGAAGTTCCAGCATCACCACATCCAACAAAAACAATGCCTCTGCCTCCCTTTCTCTGTCACAATCACCAGCATGTACCACCATGGTTCTCTTAAGTCAGGGATGCAGACATCTTGGATTTCAGCTTCCAAAGGCCCCACCAGGCATGGGTACTGGTATGGAATCTTGGGAACTATAATTCCAAACATCTGGAGGGCCCAAAGCTCTTCACCCAAGATCTAAGTAAATTGTCTCTTCCCCACCTCTCTCCCATTTCTCTTAAAATTGAATAAAACCCAACTGTCTTCCATTTTATCACAATGTGTGGTGCTGCATAAAATGGGAAGGGAAAGAATTGTAAAACAGAGGCAGATCAAGATTGAGAACACTGCTTCCACATCTCCAGGTGCAGCTGTGAAATTTGTCATTGGAAATTCTCTTTTATGCCCAATGCTTGTGGGAAAGCAGAGGTCAGTGTCTGGTAAGCATACAGGGCCAAGGAACCTACTTTTGTTGTCCTGGCAGTTCAATTTATATTAAGCCTTCACAAATTCTGAGTCTGAGCCCTGCCTCTGTGGCTTTATTTAGAATTCTCTCTCTAGTGAACCTCTTCCTTTTGG
>NW_024814823.1:0-2331 GCF_019175285.1 Sceloporus undulatus
TTGTCCCACCCAGCGCTGTTATATTAAGTTTCTTTGATTTATCATTCAAAAGATGAATGTGCTTTATTCTTTCAAGGCAAACACACCGCACAATAAAGCAACAGCATAAAAAGCACAAAAAGGGGTGGAAAGGGCACGAAATAATAAGAACAATGGAAACAGGTGCAGCTGATTTTATTTGTGTTTAAATGCAACACAAAGTTTGCCAATAGCTAACATGATCGGCCCAGGAAAACAAAAGACAGCTAGAATAGGAAGGTTTTCTATATTGGGCAGCTCAGTTTTGGGAAAGTTACTTTTGCAACTACAACTCTGAGAATCACCAGCGCAAGATGAATGGGGATTCTGTGAGTTGTAGTTCAAAGATAACTAAGTGAAGCTCTAAATAAGACCAAATTAGAGTGCATCTGCACTGTAAAAACAATGCAGCTTGATGTTGCTTTAACTGCCATGGCTGAATGCTATGGATTCATGGGATTTGTAGTTGGTTGTGGCACTAGAGCTCTCTAACAGATGAGGCTAAATATCTCATTCAATTACAAATCCTAGAACTCCATAGCATTGAGCCATGGCCATTAAAACGCTATCAAACTGAATTAATTATGCAGTCTAGATGCAGTCAGGATCAAACTGGACATTAAGGAAATGCATAGTCTCTTTGATCGACCTATTTTCCTTCCTATCAATGGATTTCCTGAGAAATACATGCCTTAGCCATTGGATGGGCTAATTAAGCCCAATTTTAGTTTCTAAATCACAAAGCCAAGCATGTTAAATGCAGGATACATTGGTGGGGAAAATCACATGTTATGACCAGCAGCTGTTGTCTTGGATTACTTGTTGGGGGATCACCTCTGCATTGAATTGGTCAACGTATTGTCTAGTTTAATTCCCTGTCCAGGGTAATGCAGGAGGGTGTGTGTTCATGATCTTTGTGCTGTTGTGTATCTTCAAGTCATTTCCAACTTATAGTGGCCCTAAGGTAAAACTATCGTCGGGTTTTCTTGGCAGGTTTCTTTGGAGGGGGTTTGCCATTGCCATCTTCTGAGGCTGAGAGAGTGTGACTTGCTCAGGGTCAGTCAGTGGGTTCCATTATAAAGGGAAATACAAGAGGGTTAGTGTTTGTGATCATAATTCAAAGAGGATGGTAGCTTCTCTTTAAGCTTACAAAAGAAAACGATTGCTAGGTATCAGGCCATTACTGGGAAAGAGAGAGCCATCAACGTGGCATTGAAAACACTGCAATGAAACATCCCTTCCGAATCCATATGGAGAGAGAATATTTCAAAATGCAAGTGCCGTATTTTGTCTGTGTGCAGTTGGGGCATGTCCAAACCTGGAAACTTGGAAGGAGCCTGCATTGGCCACGTGGTTTTGTTTTATAACTTCAGAGAAGCGGGCTTCTCTCTGTGTTTTTCCTCCTTCTCTCCGCTCCAAATAATCCTAGATCAGCTCTTTGGATGCGGGATATTGCTGACACAGCCAAAAAAAGAGAGAGGGGAAACCGCAACCCAAATGAAGGGCAACCATTTCAGAGGATCTCTCCTCCGTGCACAAATCTATTTTTGTGGCTTACTGGTCAGCCACTGAGAATCTGCGAGCAAAGAGGCTCACGTGGTCAGTGAGATCATGGCCTTACTGTATCTGGGTGAGACAACAGACAGACAATGAAGGTTATTTAAGTGCAGGCTCTGAGGCCAGACAAACGTATCCTGCGTTTTGCAAAGCGTGCCCTTTCAGCAGTTTATGGATAGGAGATCTATTTGGGCCGAGAAGAAAGGCTGGAAACTGGTGCAGCTCTCTGAATGGATTTGTGGGGACCCAAGGCCTCATTCCCACTTACAAATAAATCGGTGTGCGATCTGAATCGATGGATCAATTTGACATTGGATCGTGGTTTACACTACACTTACCCCGATCATATTTTTTCCCCTGTAAAATTGTGGTTCACATTCAGGCATGAATCGATTCAAAATGGACCTGCTCCAGCCGGCCGAAGGGCAAATTTAAATAGATTCCGATCCGCATCTGGTTCACACTTGCGCCGAATCGATTTATCCAAAAAGATGCAGGGAAAAACCAGTGTCAGAAAGACACGGATTAAATGGGTCTAACACATGGCCTTCCTTGTTGAATTGCTTCAGTGATTTCGTTCAAGTGGGAACCAGGGTTATTCAAACTGGTTCAAACCAATTCACAATCCAGTTTAAAAGAATGCACATGGATCTCCATCAATTATTGCAGGCCATGATCACTGGAAAGTTGTCTTATGCAGGGCCGGCTCTAGGTATTTGGCCACCCTAATTGAGAAATATTTTGGCACCCCCCCAT
>NW_024814824.1:0-2331 GCF_019175285.1 Sceloporus undulatus
AGACTATAGCAGCATGTCTGAAGTAAACAATGCAATAAACAAAGCTTGACTTGGTGAGCAGTGGGATCTACCCTAGTTGATTCCAGTGTATCTATGTGTGCCTGCCTAAAAAGGGGAAGGCACACGGCAGCTGCCTCTAGAAATTCTGAGCATACAAGGAATAGCAAAAGAGGGAGAAAGGGAGAGAACATGTTTACCTGCTGCTCCAGCTACTCCCAGACTGTTAAAAAAAACATAGATCAATAACTTTGACCACAATAATGGAGAGCATAAAGAATGTGGATGCTGATGAATATGTCATCCTTGGATGTACTTTGGAAGATGCCTTCAAATGGTTTACAGAAGGACCAAAATGTTTTTGTTTACTTATGCAAGGTTTACCTGATCCAGTTGTTTCATTTCACACATACACATTGTCAGTTTTGAATTTAAAAAATTTCATGAAACAGGTTCAACTGCCCTTCTTTTTGTGCTGAAGGAACTTATCCCAATTCCCTATTCATTCTGTATTATTTCTGCCTCAATTACCTCAATACCTGTTATTAAAATTAACTACAGAATTTGCCAGAGGGACCACCAGAATGGTATAGAGGTTTGGGAGTTGGACTAGAATTCTGGGACACAAAGGTTTGAATCCACACTGAAGCCATGGAAATCCACTAGTTGTCCTTGGGCAAGTTAAACTGTTTTAGCCTTAAGGGAAGCCAGTGGGACCCTCCTCTGAATAAAGTCTTGCAAAGAAAACCCAAGTTGGAGCCAATTTGAAGGCACATACTATGAATGCAGTTTGTCAAGTTCAAGATTATACAGTTACACAAGAGAAGGAGGTTAGGCTGTTTCACATCCCACTAAACCATAGCTTATTGCAATAGCAGGCAACTTCCCTAGGTTAAGAACTTGCTGTCACTGATGACCAGTGGCAAATATATCAGATCTATACCACGGTGTCCTCCCACAGTTTAGTCCTAATAATCTGCTGAACAGAGGCCTCAAACAGATGGCCCAAAAGGGCTACCTTCAGGCCATGTTGGGGGTGTGGCATTGCATGCTCCAAATGTGGCTGGTGTGGCTCTTTTCAAAGAATCGGGCCAATATAGAATACTGCTCCTTTCTGGTGCCTGGTTCAGGACCATGGTTACAGCCCACATGGAGGCCGGGCATGTATGGCTCCTGTGGTCTTGGGGTAAATGGTGGCGGCACAGTTCTGGCTTCATCCCTCTGTCCGCTTCATCCCTGAGTTGCCTTCCCAAAATATCTTACTTGTGGGAGCAGTCCCACTGATTTTTGGAATATAGTTCTACTGAAATCTGCAATAATCCTGCCTATTTCAGTTATTATTATTATTAAACTTTATTTCTAGAGCGCTGTAATTATACACAGTGCTGTACAAAGTCGGTAAAATTAAGGAGTATATAAAAGCCTGCCCAAGGTGTACACTCTAAGATAATAACAATTAAATAGAGGAATAGATAAAATTACCATGTAGAAAGAAAAGACAAATTTCAGTTGCACTATTCTGATGATGGTGGCAAATATGGCATGGTTGAGAGTGAAAAAGTTGTGTAGGGCTGCATGTTGCCCTTGAGCGTCAGGTTCTCAACCCTTCTTTAGAACACAGGGCTAATACTTCTTTTGCCACATAGAGAATTAAATTGAATCTCATGCATGCGAAATTGCATATACTCTTATTTAATCTTACTACTTTGGCTACTCCCTTTCTTCTTCTCTTTTCTTCCTATTTATGAAATATAAAATGTAAGTTCCTTCGACAGCACAATTTTCTTGTAAAGTTTCATGCACATTGTTGATATTTTGTTCTACAGCTCTATCATCCAGATCAGAAGACATATTATTCTATAGGAGTTTACAATTTTACAAGAAAGTCTGATCTGAAACACAGCTTAATTGTTCAGGATAAAACACTGCTAATTTTGAATTCTCCAGGCATCCATAAAGCTTTAGAAACAATGCATTCCCACAGATAGATGCTGGGTTCCAAAATACCAGAATGAATGTTTGCCTGACCTTTGGTTTCAAAGGCTTCTGCCAATAGTGTCAGGTGCCCTAAAGTACTACAGGGCATCTGAATGCCAAGCTGTTATTTATGATCACTTGCAAAAGAAGCAAAATATTTCTCTTGCAGGACACAGATGGGAGCCAAGTGTCAGCACTTCAATGAAGTCAGAATAAACTGCTGCTGCAGTTGGTGGATAACGTATGCCTAACATGAACTATAAATGAAGCTTCCTAAAGAGCCATGTGTCCATTTGTCCATTTATCCCACAGCTGGCTTTCTCTGAGGCTCAAGTGTAAATGTAATGTGATGTAACA
>NW_024814825.1:0-2331 GCF_019175285.1 Sceloporus undulatus
AAGGGTCCACTGTATTAGAGATGCTACCAGTTACTTGGTAATCATAAGACTTCACATATCTCTTTCTACCTATTTTTTCTACATAGAATTATCGTTTTAGAATATTTAGCTTCTGACAGGGTTTTGTTATTGTTCTTTGCTTTGCTGAAGAAAAAGGCTCCAACTCTCAACGCCCTCCACTATTCAACACACTCCTGCTTAGAGAGCTTTACCAGCCCTTATTCACTTTATGGTAATTGGGCCCTAAATTGTTCTCAGCAGAGAAACATTTTTCTTGACTAATGTTTGCTTCTGTTGCTATTTCATTGGGAAATATATATATATATAATCAAAATGCACTTGTCATGTTCCCCACATCTACCCTTTTGTATGAGATGGTACACCTGAAGGTCATCTAGCTCAGCTGCCACCATCCATTGACTTTAAGCCCCTAGAACCAATCATGGTTAGGGGGAGGGGGTAAAGTCAGTGGGTGGTGCCTCAGACTGACATTTGCACAACTAGCATCCCCAACATTTCTTTTTAAATCACAAATTAGCCACACTTACAGGAAATACAGGAACACCTTTCTACCCTTACATTACATTTTGCTTCAAAAGCACTAAAACAGTTCTCTCAATCAAGCAGACTTCTGTGGAAACTAGAGAACTCTACACATCTCCTATTCTACTCATGATGCCAATGGGAAGATTGGGAGTCTAGACCCACATGATTCACATATGACTAGAATTCCCTCAAGGTGCAGGATGCACCTCATTCCTAAGTCTCAGTGTATCTCTATCCTTGTGACACCCTGGGGTTTTATATCCCTCATTGGAAAAGCATCTCAAAGCATCATAATTCTGCCCAACTGGCCATTCTCTTTGGGGCAGTTGTCTCTTGTGATCTCTGTAACTCCTTCATGACATTGACACACAATATATATAATTTAACCTAACATGTCCATAACCCTTTGTTTACCTGGATAGGCTATACCCATCAGCTGTGTTGCCCAGATAATGGGAGAGCCCATTATCACAACATCCAAAAAAGCAAGAGTGATAATCTGATGAAACAGATTCTTTCATTCCAAAAAGAGTTGCCCTGTTATTGGCAAATATAGAAATAAGAATACAAAATCTTCAGGTTTTCTTGTCATGTTTCAGCCATTAGTACAACCACAATACTGGCATAGATATATTCTAAATTTCCAGTGCATGTACATACAGTACTGTAAAATTAGGAGAGGGGTCACATGAAGAAGGGAACAAAACAAAATTCAGGGCTCTGAAATACCTTTATTAGTGTCACTAAAATAGCAGAAACACTGTGGAAATGAATGAGACTATTGTGGCTGAGGATATTTTATTAGCAGCCAGGTATTTAGTCAAAGTATTCTAAAAATCAGTGTGTGTGTGTGTGTTTGAAGTTCAGTACAGTGGTACCTCGGGATATGAAATACCCAGGTTACGAAATTTTCGGGATACGAAAAAATCCCATAGGGAATCATTGTTCCGGGTTACGAATGTTTTTTCGGGTTACGAAAAAACTTTTGGTGCTTTTTTCGGCTTTTTTGCACGGAATCGCGGCTTTTCCCCATTAGCGCCTATGGCAATTCGGCTTACGAAGGCTTTTCGGGTTACGAAAGCGGCCGCGGAACGAATTAATTTCGTAACCCGAGGCACCACTGTATTTGTAAGCAATTCATTCTTCAGATGGTTTACCCACTTCAAACGCAACCTTGGAATCCAAAGAATGGGGTGGTTGTTACTAATTGGTTAAAACTAATGATAATTTCAGTCCAACAACCTTAGAAGGACCACATAATCTTTCACCTAATGGAAAGGAAAAAGCCCTTCATCACACAATAGAAAAGAAAGAGGCTTTAGTCTCTTTGATGGAGTCTATCTGCTTGCACTTTGTGACCCTTCAGACTTTCAAGAAGCACTTGCAAGCCCACTTTTACATTTCTTGAGGCATAACTGCCATCTGCCGGCCTAAGAGGGAATTCACCAGGCAGGTCCAGCTCCACCAGGACTAGCCTGAAGGAAGGAGACTCCGCTCTCCATAACTGCCATCCGCCGGCCTGAGAGGGAGTTCACCAGGCAAGTCCAGCTCCATCAGGGCCAGCCTGAAGGAAGGAGACTCCGCCCTCCATAACTGCCATCCGCCAGCCTGGGAGGGAGTTCACCAGGCAAGTCCATCTCCATCTGGACTAGCCTGAAGGAAGGAGACTCCACCCTCCATAACTGCCATCCACCGGCCTGAGAGGGGTTGACCAGGCAGGTCCAGCTCCATCAGGACTAGCCTGAAGGAAGGAGACTCCGCCCTCCATAACTGCCATCCGCCGGC
>NW_024814826.1:0-2331 GCF_019175285.1 Sceloporus undulatus
TGGTGGAAATTCCTTTTTGAAATATAAAAACTATAGAAAGATGGAGTTACCTTTGTCAGCCAGAGAGATGGTTTTGAAATAAAGGCTTGGAGTTACTAGAGCAAAGGAATAGTGAGTGCATCTTGACCTAGAGGGAAGCTGGCACCAGTAAGAAAGACATAACATAAACTACTGAGATATGGATACATAGTAGACATTCAGATGCAAGGTTAGAAGGGAAAGCCACTGAATTCCTAAAGGAGGGGTAAGGAGTGATGATGCAGTTTTAATGTATGCATGTATTTCTGTTCTGATTGTAAGAATTCTGTATGTTTAAATTGTAATTAGCCAATCAGGTGTATCGAAGAAGCTTCTTTGTCTTGAATAATATAAAAAGAGCCATTTTGTCTTGTTCGGGGTTCTCAGCTTTTGGAACTTGAATTCCACTGAGTTCATTGTTTTCCTTTGTCTACAATTGGAAATAAACTTATGGATTTTCAATTATTAGGTCCTCTTGCTAATCCTATTGATCTGCCAATCCTAGAAATCTAAGTTTCCTGAAATTTCTGTTACAGCATCAGCCTGGGAGAGGTGCAGAGTTGGATCCCATGTATTTCTTCATAGCAGAAGGGGGTTGGACTGGATGGTCCTTGAGGGTCCCTTCTAGCATTTCTTGTTGAGGCTGGGCTTTTTTCCCCTTTTGTGTGTGTGCCTTCAGGGTTTTTAAGCATAGGAATGTGCTTTAAACCTCTGCCAAACTTCCTTTTGAGATGGTAATTGAGTTTGAAATGTAAAGTAATTAGCATAATTATTTGCCTTGTCTTTTATTGTCATTCAGAGAGAAATCTGTGAAAAATATTTCGCTGGCTGCTGAAAAGGAGAGAAGAAGAAATCACCTTTTTAAGAGAGATTTGTGGGAAGAATATTTTTTTAAAAAATTCTCCTCAAGGTTTCTCTGACCGAGAAGAAAAACATGGGTTTCTCCAATCACTACTGGCAGGTTGTTCCAGAGTGAACCAACACCTTGTATGTTGTCCAGAAACTAATGGGCATCCAGTGGAGGGATTTAAGAACTGGTGTAACATGGGCAGTTCTAGAAGTGCCTGTAACCCACCTGGCTGCCATATTCTGTACCAATTGAAGTTTCTGAACTTGGCACAAGGATAGCTCCATGTAGAGTGCATTACAGAAGCTGAGCGCATGTACTACTGTTTCAAGGTCTCCCTGCTCCTCGCCCCATGTCTCCGAATGATCTCACCCAGCAGCTTCATGTAAATGTTGAATAGCATTGGGGACAGAATCACGCTTTGAGGGATACCCGACTTGAGCTCCCTCTTGGATGAACAACTGTCCCCAAGTGACAGGAATCTGCCCGAGATGTAGGACCTGAACCACTGGAAAGCAGTGCCCCAATTCCCAACTCTCCCATATGTTCCAGAAGGATACTGTGGTCAATGGTATTGAAGGCCACTGAGAGGCCTTCAATAGCACCAGTAGGGTCAGACTTCCTCTTTTCAAAGAGCTATCGATGCTCAAACGGAGGTCATAGACTAAGGTGACCATGGCCGTCTCAACTCTGTAACCCGTCCTAAATTCAGTTTGAAATGGATGTAGAAAAATCCATTTCTTCCAAGACTGCTTGGAGTTGAATGGCGACTGCTCTCTCCATTACCTTGCCTAAGAATATTAAGATCCAAACTGGCCTGTAATTGTTTCTGTCCAGAAGGTCAAGGGAAGGCTTTTTAGAAGTGGTTTAACCACCGCCTCTTTGACGCAAGATGGAAGACAGCCTTCCCTGAAAGATGCATTAGTTATATTTTTACCAGCATCTTGATGGTATCTCCCCCCTGGACAGCCATCCAAGATGGGAAAGGATTGAGAGAGCAAGTCCTCTTTATCATACTCCCAAGGAGCTTCTCCACATCCTCTGTACTAACTGACTCAAATTGATCCAGAATAACAGTATGGGCGGAAGCTCTGGATACCTCTCCTGTCGCCTCTGTCGTAAGGCCGGCATCCAAATCGGCTCTTCTCTGAGAGATTTTGTTGGTGAAGTAGTTATTAAAAGCATCACATCAGGCTTTTGTAGGTTCTAATAAAGAGTTCAGGGTTCTGGAAGGTATATATTAAATAGGACAGTGTTGAAAAAATATGTAGTTTGGCAAATAGGTGATATAACCCAAGAAAAAGGTTTAGTTCACAGAGACTGGAAGAATCTTAAAGTAAAAGTTGAAAGAATAGATGTGTATATGCAGAACATGTTCACATCTATAAACTTCACTGTCAAACATACTGGTGACGACCAGATGACAGACAAGCGTCGGTGGGACCCCAAAAGCCATCAACCAACTG
>NW_024814827.1:0-674 GCF_019175285.1 Sceloporus undulatus
GGTTTGGGAGTACTCCTGGATCCATCTCTACAGTTCTCATCTCAAGTAGCTGTGATGGCTGGAGTTCTTGGTACCAGCTTTGGTTGATATGCCAACTGCACCCCTACCTGGACCAAAAGGACCTTGAAGCAGTGGTACATGCACTGGTAATCTCTTGTTTAGATTTCTGTAACATGCTCTACATGGGGCTACCTTTGTACCAAGTCTGGAAGCTTCAACTGGTTCAAAATATGGCAGCCAGACTGGTCACTGGAACACCTAGATCAGACCACATAATACCGGTGTTAAAATCCCTTCATTGGTTGCCCATTAGCTTCCAGGCACAATACAAAGTGTTGGTTATTGGGCCTGAGTTACTTGAGGGTTCGCCTCTCTCTATACAATCCACCCTGCACTCTCAGAACATCTGGAAAGAATCTATTGGAGTACTCAAAAACCAGGCTAACAACAACTTCTTACAGAACATTCACCGCTGCGGCCCCCAGATAGTGGAACAGCTTACCGGAGGAGATCAGTCTTATCACCATCTTAGATGTCTTCAAGAATAATAATAATAATAATAAAATTTTATTTATATCCCGCCCTTCCAAATAGATCAGGGCGGCTTACAAATGCACCTTAGTGCAGCAAATACAATATAAAACAGATTAAAAACAGCATCATCTCTACATAAA
>NW_024814827.1:774-2330 GCF_019175285.1 Sceloporus undulatus
GTTTAGATTTCTGTAACATGCTCTACATGGGGCTACCTTTGTACCAAGTCTGTACACATTATGGCAGCCAGACTGGTCACTGGGACACCTAGATCAGACCACATAACACCGGTGTTAAAATCCCTTCATTGGTTGCCCATTAGCTTCCAGGCGCAATACAAAGTGTTGGTTATTGGGCCTGAGTTACTTGAGGGTTCGCCTCTCTCTACACAATCCACCCTGCACTCTCAGAACATCTGGAAAGAACCTATTGGAGTACTCAAAAACCAGGCTAACAACAACTTCTTACAGAACATTCACCGCTGCAGCCCCCAGATAGTGGAACAGCTTACCGGAGGAGATCAGTCTTATCACCATCTTAGATGTCTTCAAGAAGGCACTAAAGATGGATCTCTTCTGGCAGGGCTACCCACCTGATGTTTTATAAGAGATCTTAAATACTCCACTTCTGATCTGATTGTATGAATATTAGTGTGAATGTTAGCTGATGACCCGTTATTTTAGTGAATTAATAGTAATGTTATTAACAATTGTATTTAATAAGGAATTGTTTTATTGCTGTAATCTCACCTCAATCCTCAGGGAGATGCAGGAAATATAAATAAAAATTATTATTATTATTATTATTATTATTATTATTATTATTACTCAAATGAGTAGATTCTCTTCTTTCTTCACTGTCCAGCTTTCACAAACGTACATAGAAATTGCAAATACAATGACATGGATATTTCTGACTCTG
Source organism: Sceloporus undulatus (assembly GCF_019175285.1). NCBI lineage: Eukaryota > Metazoa > Chordata > Lepidosauria > Squamata > Phrynosomatidae > Sceloporus > Sceloporus undulatus. The sequence continues at coordinate 1,517 of NW_024814827.1, forward strand.
CTATTCAATTATATATGCTTACACTTGTGAAACTTGTCTAGCTCCTTCATGACTGCCCTCCAAATTCTAGTTTTCTTCTGGTTTCTTTACTGCATCCCCTATTTTAATTAAAGACTGAGCCAAAGTATAGGAAATCTTTCACTATCTCAATGTCTTCATTGTCTATTTTAAAGTTATATAAATAATCTGTGGTCATTGTTTTTGTTTTCTTAATGTTCAGTTGTAAACCTACTTTTGCACTTTCTTACTTGACTTCCTTTAGTAAATAAGAGTGATTCATAATTTTTCATGATATAGACAAACAAAGGCTTTGATATAATCTTAAAGCACCGGATCTTCTGAAATCCTTTGGCCAATGTAGAACGTTGGCAATAGGAAGTAACATTCTAATAATATCAGAGCAAAATATAAAAGTATGGATGAGGCTCCAAAATTAAAACATATAAATCACTTAAAAGGTAAAAGGTCTTGACCATTCACCTAACATAGTGCTGCTGAAACTTAAAGACATCAGATCAGCTTTGATCAACTCTGCTACGTGAAGTTTAATGTCATCTGGAGTATCATAGGTTTCCCATTCCTAAGTGAAATGGTGAATGATGTTATCTGAGAAAGGTCATGTCCAGCTATGGTGCTGACACCATAAAAGTCATGTCCTCAGTCCCACCTAAGCAGAGATGGTCCTTGGTTTAACTACAAACTACTGACACAATCAACCATGTTTGTGAAAGCAAGATGGTATAAGGCAAGGGCTTTGATGATAGTTATAAACAACAGACTTATATGGGTGTAAACACTCCTTCAAAGCCCCTAG
>NW_024814828.1:0-2330 GCF_019175285.1 Sceloporus undulatus
GGGGGGGGGTCTTCATTAATAGTTGCTTCTATAGAGATGTCTATGGACTTCAAAGTTTTGGAAGAAGATAAACTAGATGTGATCTTGTTGGTCATATACAGTCCACCTTAGGTTGGGTTGCCTGGCTCACTTGTGGGTCCTGATGAATGAGCTGAAGAACCAATGTCCTTTATATTTTAAGTCTTGCTTCCTTGGAGATAAAACGTTAAAGGCTAACATTCAGTTCTTCTGTGTAGCATTTGAGGGCCTTTCTGTTTCAAATGCAAAAATAAATTGGATAGCTGTGAGTACGATACACTTTTTTGCAGGGAGGGCAACTTACTGAGGAGGCAAAATATCTGAGGCTGGTCCTGACTGGAAAATATTTTGCCAATATCACCCGCCTATTTGTCTCATTCAACATTTAGAAGGAGCTAATGAACATTCAGCTAATGAACAAGCAAAGTAGGTAGTTTATAGCACTTGAGTTTGCCAAGAGTGATGTGCGCTGTATTGGCAACACAAGATTAAATTTCAGAGTTGAGTATCTATGGTAGCACTTCTACACAGAATTCCAGTATTATACCATCTCACATATTAACTTCTCCAGTACACAATGCTCATCCATATTTTTTTAATGTTGACTTTGGGATATTTGTTTGAAGTTCTACTCACACCGTTGGGAAGCAAAAGAAAAAATAAGTGACAATCATGGGATTACTAAATAAGACAAAGATATGATGTGCTCAGATGCATTACTAATCAAACAACACAATCCCAAGACATCTCATGCTCTGGATCAGAATATAAATGGATGGAACATCACTGAAATCACATACCAGTAAGGACCCCTGAGACCAATAGTTTCTAAGTAGCTGCCAACAAGTATCCTGGAAATGGTATGGTTCCAATCCCCTTTCACCCCAAACATGACAAAGAAAATATCTCAGCTACAAGGAGGTCCAGCATGTTTAATCTCTGTTGTAAAGCCCTTATTCTGGAATACAAAGGTCAGATGTGTGCAACACTGGTACAATACTGGCCCCAATAAAAATTTGCTTTTTTATTAAAGCCCTTGGGCCTAATTTATTATAGCCAAATCTGCACATGCATTATGCATTAAATTTGTTTTCAGCCGTTTTAGTTTATTTAACCACCTTGTTTTAATTTGTCCGATGTTTTTAGTCTGTGAAGTTATTTCTTACTATTTTAAGTATGCATTTGTGCGTGCTCATCTGTCTAAATTTTAGAACCTGTAGTGGCCAGTGATTTCTATTTTATTACTAACGTGGGGATACAACAATTCAGTTTGCAAAGCCTAATTCTCCACAGAGCATTAAGAAGTGCATCCATTATTAGTGTTTTGGACATACGGTTCTTAGAATCTTAAACAGTGGTAATGGTGGACTTTATTATCCTGCCCAGTTCTCTTATGTTACAAACATAAGAAGGCTTCTCCTGGGTAAGACATCTGCCTTCATTCAGTGGCCAACAAAATGCTTATAGAAAGCTCCCAAGCAGGACACAAGTTCCCCAGAGGCATACAGTCTCTGGTAATGGAAATAATATATAACCATCATGACTGGTATTTATTGACTTCCCTATATCCCATGAATGTGGAGCCATACAAGTTGACAGCTATCTCTACATCTTGTGATAGAAAATGCCATAGTGCAACTACACACTGTGTAAAGATGCGCTCCCATCTAGCAGTCCTGAATATCCCCACAGTCAGCATCTATACAGCTAGCAGAAACATTATTCTTAGAGGACAAGTATTACACTAATATTGTCTTGCAGAAGCCAATGAAGGTACTCCTAGGTAAGTGACTACAGGACTGCAGCCCATTGCATTTAGGTTCATGCTCTGCATTATATTATGTAGAATTGCAAGCTTCTATACAGTCTAACAGATTGTAGAATGCAACTTCTCTTTCCAAGTATTTTCCTTCTCTTACAATCATAGAGTTGGAAAGGATTACAAAGACCATCTAGTGCAACCCCGTCATGTAGGAATACACACCTAAAGAACTCCTGAAAGGTGTCCATCCAACTTCTGTTCAAAGACCCCCAAAGGTGCAAAGCTGACCATCCTCTATTCCCAAACAGCTCTTACAGTAAAGACGTCCTCAATGCTTAGGCAGAATCTCTTTCCTGATAATTTGAAACCATTGGATCATGTTCTAGTCTCTGCAGCAACCGAAAACAAGCTGGCTCCATCTTTTACATGACATCCCTTCAACTATTTAATGACAGCTATCATGTCACCTCTCAATCGTCTCTTCTCCAAGCTTAGTATAACATCCTCCCTCCCTCCTTTTTCTTCTTCTTTTCAAAAAGAACAGCATACA
>NW_024814829.1:0-2330 GCF_019175285.1 Sceloporus undulatus
ACAGGAGGAAATAAAAAAGTGATTGGAGCCACAGGCCTATATTTTGCGCATATCTCTGCTGAATATAAATCCATGTTATATTACTATAAAAATAAACAAGGCAATATATACAGTAATTATTGTTAAAAAAAAACAATTTAACAAGGCAAAATAATTTAACCAGGCAATTCGTTTATGTGCCCATGAAAGGAAGTGAACTTGCTGAGGGAGAAAAGTGAAGGAATGGAAACAGAGAGGTCCCACTGTAGCCATCCACAATAGCTAGCCATCTGCAGATTCTAGCATCCGCGGATAGACCTGATCCATTATTGTCAATGTCGGCATTAACATGGTTGTGCACATGTTGCTGCCCATTACAGTAATGGGGCTTAAGCATGCAATTTTTTCCTCATCCGCTGGGGTCCCCAAAACTGACACACACACACACACACACACACACACACACACACCCATGGGAAGGGCTGCCTATATTGGTTAGGTAGAGAGCAAAATATGGCAGAACCATTGTCTGATGGAAGGAGATAGGAAATGGAAGGTTAGAATGCAGTTTTAGTGATGCAGTCCTGCGACATTGAAATAATAGAATGGCAGGAAATAAGTCCAAAGAATATATAAGTAGCCAGTGGTGCTACACCTAAATCCTTATTATCATACAATCTATCTGAATGCTCACAGTGGGGTAATTAAGGCAGCAAAAAAGGCTTTTCTCGCCAAAACTATTGCAGCTGCACAGAACTGTTCATCAGAGCTGTTTCAAGAGGTCATCTGTTATCATCTGGTTCAGTGGAGAATGTAAGCCACTCAGTCACTCGTTGTGAAGAAATTGCCCACTATTTTGCAAATAAAATCTATCAGATTCACTCTCACTTAGATGCCAGAGTGATATGGTTTTGGTGGGTGTAACCTTGGCCCCTGCTTGTCCAGTATTGATGGATACTTTTCAGTTTGTACAGCCTGAGGATGTGGGCTGGATCCCTTGAGAAGTAAGAGCCACATCTGAACTACACCCTTGCCCTTCCTGGCTAATTAAACAGACCAGAGGAGGGCTGGCTGAATGTGTAAGGGAAGTGATTAATTCCTCCTTACAACAAGGCAGACTCCCAACATGCCTCAAGGAGGCTGTGGTAAAAGACCTCTTTTGAAAAAAACCTTCACTGGATCCTACAGTATGAGATAACTATAGATCAGTCTCTAACATCTAATTTTTGGGCAAGGTAGTAGAGGATGTGGTATCTTCTCAACTCCAGGGGTTCCTGGGTGAGGCAGATTATCTAAATCCATGTCAGTCTGTCTTCAGAATCCATTATGGGACAGACACAACCTTGGTCGCCTTAGTGGATGACATGTGCAAAGAACTGCATGGGGGAGTGCATCCCTGTTGGTTCTACTGGACCTCTCGGTATCCTTCTGAGTTGCTTCTCTGGGATGGGGATTGGAGGTACTTTCAACAGTGGCTCTGGTCTTTCCTGGAGAAGTGCCCATTCCTGGAGAAGTTGGATCTGGCCACAGTGGTACATGTCTTTCCTTCTCAGTGGCTGCTCCCAGACTTTGGAAATCCCTCCCTATAGAGGCCAGGATGGTCCCATCCTTGCTGTCTTTCTGATGGAAAGTTAAAATATTTTTGTGCCCCCAGGCCTTTACAGACAGTTGAGATTGGGCTGTTAATGCTGTGTATTTTTCGTTTAAAAGTTTTTTAGGGTCTGTTTATAGCTTTTTTTATTGCTTTAATGTACTTGGGTTTTTAAAATTATCTTAATATGTACTGTTTTTAAAGAACCTTTTAAACTATATTTTATTCTTATAATGAGTTATGTGTTTTAATACTGTACTACTGTAGTTTAATTCTATTTTAATGCTCACTTTTCTCCCCTTAACTGTATTGTTCTTCTAATTTGTAAACTGCTTTGTGTCTTAATTTGAGGGAAAAGCATGATGATGATGATGATGATGATGATGATGATAAAAAAGTCTTTTATACGCATTTCCCAGTGTTAGAATTTTGTACTTTCACCACAACATACAAAAATCGAATTGTTTTTATTTTTAATTTAAAAAATTAAACTGTATGTCAAGGGTAGGCAACCTGTGGCCCGCGGGCCGGATGCGGCCCGGCGAGGGCTTGGGACCGGCCCCAGCCCAGTCCTGCCGCCGATTGCCACCGAGGCCTTTGGCCTTTCGCGCGCAGGGGCAAGGGGGGCAATTGTCTATAGACGCCTCAGAAACATGCATTTATCTTAACATTTTTTAAAAAATCAGCAAATTTTTTTGCGTGTCCTCCACTTTTTTAAAAAAAGTGTCCACCATTTGAAAATGTTGTCCTACATTTTTCC
>NW_024814830.1:0-2330 GCF_019175285.1 Sceloporus undulatus
ACCCATTTCATAGCATTGAACCCCTAATGGGAGAATTAATGATATTCAGTCGATTAGCAGGCTTAAGGATAAATAAGGACAAAACGGTTATGATCACTAAAAACTGAGTGAGAAATCAGGGTTTAAGATAGTCAAACATATGAAATATTTAGGCGTAACTATAGCAAAAGACAATCTAAGACTGTTTGAAAATAATTATGGCGCCAAATGGAAAGAGATTAAAGAAAATTTACATAGATGGAACAGGTTAAACCTTTCCCTTTTGGGAAGAATTGCGGTGATCAAAATGGTTATTCTGCCGAAACTAATGTTTTTATTTCTAAATCTCCCGATTATTATTAGGAATAATCAATTTAAGGTGTGGGAAAAAGAATTAAATAATTTTATTTGGAGGGGAGCTAAGCCAAGGATTAAGAGTTCTATATTGAAAGATTCTAAGGAAAATGGAGGCTATGCCCTCCCCGATTTCCAGATCTATTATTGGGCATGTAGTCTGATGTGGATTCAAAACTGGGTGAAATTGGATGAAAAAGAGGTACTGAACTTAGAAAATACGCAATTAAGATACGGATGGCATGCATTCCTATGCTATGAGCAACTAGGGAAAAACAAGGATTTTGACAATCACCCAATAAGAAAATCGTTATTAATGACTTGGGCAAAACTTAAAAAGATGTTCTATTTTAAAATACCGATACTGTATGGACTTCAATACAAGAGGCTTTCTTTGGAAGATGGTTAAGGGAAGACAATCACACCTGGATGGTATATAAGGACTGTGTAAGAAAAGACCCACAAGGGAACTGGTCCTTTAAATCTAGGGAGGAATTAAAAACTGAGGGGTTTAATTTAAACTGGTTTAATTACTATCAGGTTCAAAACAAATTCAAAGAGGACATGGAAAGGGGAGGAATTGAAGCTAAAATGAATGAATTAGATATATTATTTTGGCTACCTGACAAAAAGAAGGTCTCAAAATTTTATAAATTGTTATGCAGCCGTATTCTAGAACAGGAAACGGTTAAAGCATATATGACAAAATGGGCACAAGACTTGGGGAAAATAATTAATTTAAACGAGTGGCAAAATGCATGGAAAAAACCCCATGATTTTACAATAGCACAGGAACCCAAAGAGAATTTACTTAAAATTATGAACAGGTGGTATTATACACCATGGAGAATTAAAAAAATGTACAAGTTGAAACATGGGAAATGCTGGAGGTGTAACAGTGAGAAGGGTAACCTGATTCATATCTGGTGGAATTGCAAAATTATTCAAGGCTTCTGGAAAGAAATTCATAAATTGATTCAAAAAATATTGGGAATAAAATTTCTGCTAGATCCTAAAATTTACCTTTTGAATATGACAACAGTACTAAAACCGGAGGATGAAAAAATGTATTGGAGGATAATACTTTATATGATTACAGCAGCAAGAGTTGAGATCGCTAAGCTATGGAAATCAGATAAAATTCCCACAAGAGATACTTGGTTGATGAAAGTTAATGATTATAGAATACTAGATACGCTTTCTTGTAATGTTAAAAATTTTAGCAGGAAAAGATCGAAGGAAGATTGGAGAAAGATAACTGATTTTTTGAAAAAAGAATGGAATTTGGAGATAGAACTCAATGAAGTTTAAATGGAAGGAATCAAGGTTAATAAATTTTGTATAGTTCCTGGAATTAATAGAGCGATACTGGCTTTAATGATCTTCTCCCTTTCTCTCTCCCTTGGTAGCCATAAATCAAAAGAAGAAATGGGCTATGAAACAAAGTGGTGCCGAAGAGTGTGTTCAAAGAAAAGGGAAATTGAAAAGGCTAAAAGTTGTAACCATGAGTGTACCTTTAACTGTAAAGAGTTGTATATAATTTTAGGTTTGTATGATCTCAAATTTGGTTGTCATTTGCAAGTTACCTTAGGAATGTACAGAATTAGATCATGAAATTATCATTTTGGTAACTAAGGGAATTGACCAAACATACAAAAGATGAGTGATAAAGATAATTGTGTTACATACTAAACGTTGTAACAAAGTTGAATTAGTATATTCCAAGCTTTGTTAATCTCCAAGTCCGAGGCAGAAGGAAGTTGAATTATGAAGGGTTTATCAAAATTAGACAAGATATGTTCAACCATTAATGGTTATATGGAACTTATTTTAATTTTTTTTTTTGTTTTCTCTTTTTGTGCATTCGCAATGGATATATAGTTATGAGGACTTACATGCATTGAGATTTGTCAATTTTTAATGGAAAATGAATAAAGATGACAAATAACAGAAATCAGCAGAGGATACAATCCAAGATTTCCAAAGAAACTTTCTCC
>NW_024814831.1:0-2330 GCF_019175285.1 Sceloporus undulatus
ATGATGTGAGGTGGAGATATGGAAAAACTAGACACTGCCTGGTACCTTGTGTTAAAGATAATTGCCTGGTTAAGGAATGCACGGATGTGTGTGTGATGTTGCTTCCCACAGTAGAGTACTGTAGAGTGTAAACTAAAAGTAATAAAGTGGGGCTGAACGATTTGTTTAAGAAGGGTGGTACACAGACTTGTACTGATATATTGATAAATTGTTTTTAAAAAGCCTGCAGAACTATAGGGTAGGGTAAAGAGAATACTGTATTGTGTTGATGTATGGAAATTATAGCCGTTCTGTCTGCAGACATCTTCCTAACACCTCTGGCTACTGGAATAAAGTTTTAATGCTTGGAACACAGAAGACTGGTTTACTGAACTGTAGGGAGAAAGAGTTGTTCTTAACAGCCTCAGGGGACAGCAATGGCATACCTCCTCTGAGCTAATCCAAAAAACCCCATCATGTGTTTGCTTTAGAAAAACTGTAAGTCTGAAATGACTTGAATGCACATAACAGGAGCCCAAACAAGGCTATCCCAGCAGAAGCAAGGACAATTGAGCATGTTCATAAGGCAAAGTCAAAAGAGGGCTTGAGAGGGGGTGGTGGCGGCTTGGGCTTATCAGCCCTATGACTCTGCCCCCATCACATGCAGCAACTTAGCACTGCAGGGCAAGAACAATGAATTCTAGTCTCTGTTTGCACCTTCCCCCACAGTGTCTGTTGCTGTGCAGGTACCAGCATAAAGAAGTATAGTAGTAATGTTTGGGTTGTGATTGTTTGTGTATCATATAAAGTTATGTGTATTATGAGGAAAATAAGGTGCATAGACTTCCTAAACAGAAGCTCTGCAGGAAGTTTTTCTTCTTCCTTTTCTTCCTTTTTCTTCTTCTGCTAAATAAAATACAAGAATGGTCCATTTGATGATGCACAGTGTATTTGACGATGGGAGATTTTCTATTGTTATCATTTCCTATACAAGCACTTAATTTGCAACAACAAACCAGTTGCATTCTCAACCTTTCACTTTTACTCACAAATAAGCATTTAGTGGCCATTGGCTAGTTTCCCCACATTCCCCAGTGATTTTTGTCTTACAAATGAAAGAGCTTAATTACCTCTATAACAGAATGATTAGAGCTCCCACAAACGGATTCCTTTAGTTTGAACATCATTGTAGGTATAATAAATTGCATGTAGTTCATGACCAGCACATCTGCTTGAGGAATTACTACAGTAAGAAGAAATTCTCAGAGTGGGAGGATTAAAAAACAAAACAAAGCAAAGCAGGTGCAATTATTGGACGATATCATTCAGGTTGGGACCAGAGAAAATAAATTAGTAGGGAAAAATGTGGTACAATAGCTGCCGCCCAACTAACCTTTTCATGTTTCCTCTTTGTGTGTGTTTATACCATACCCTTTCAAGACACAGGCAGGAACTTGTGAAACAGCTGCTAACAGAACTTCTCTTTTGTATTATTCAGCACCTTGAAGACATTCTTTGTTCTTTTTTTAGTAAGTATTGTGTTTGTTAGATGTTTAGGGACCAATGTATGCTTTTATTCATGAATCTCTCTAATCAGTGGAATGGAACTCCATGTTGCTTCTCTGGGTTTAGATTCAGTGCATATTTAAGCCAAATGTAATACAGAAATATGGTAAATCCAGAAGAGTGGAATAAAGTTTTACACCAAATTGAGAATGTTTTTTTTTTCCAGTTGAGGCCAGCACTTAATGTGCAGTAATCCTTGACTATAATCTTTTAAATATCTCATCCTAGCAGTGGGTGGCATCATAGCCTGCAATGGGTGGGACAGGGTTAGGGATGTGAAAAACGTGTTAGTTTTGATTTAGCAATAGCAATAGCAATTGCATTTACATTTCTATCCCACTTAATAATGAAGTCACCATTCTCTAAGCAGTTTACAATCTGTAAGCCAATTGCCCCCAACAAACTGGATACTGACTTTACCAACCTATGAAGGGATGGAAGGCTGAATCAACCTTGGAGCCCTGTGGGTATTAAATTCACAGAGGCTTTTAACCACTGCGCCAACAGGGCTCCTTGAGATTTGAGATTCTCCAACTGAATTTTCTGCTGTTGTTTTGCATCACTTTATGCTGGCTGTATGCCGTAATAATAAATAAATTCATTCGTTCGTTTGTTTTGCACCTCAATGTAGGGAAATTGTATAGTCCTGGGATTGATAGTTCTGGCAAAACTATCTACACTCTACAGTACTCTACTGTGGGAAGTATCATCACACACAAATCCGTGCATTCCTTAACCAGGTACCAGGCAGTGTCTAGTTTTTCCATATCTCCACCTCACATCAT
>NW_024814832.1:0-2330 GCF_019175285.1 Sceloporus undulatus
AGTTACTGCCAAATCTGGTTTGTGCCCACAACCATCCCATCTTTAAGAACTCTCATTCCAAGCCCCCACTTGTCCAGCCCCAGCCCGCGCTCTTTCTATCCTAACAAAGTGCTCCCCAACTCCCTATCGCCTATCAATCCATCTCTCCCAGGAAGGAAGGCATTGCTTTGTTTACCATCAAAGTCTTGGCCCAAGAAACAACAGTGCCATATACAGTCACCCCTCTGTTTCCGTGGACTTGAGGTTCGCGTCCCTAGCATATATGTGAGCGAGAAACAGAGGGGGAAAAATGGGGTGAGCGCCCATGGTGCGCACCTGCAGGAACCCACAGGAGCATGCCCCTATTCAAGTTAATGGGGTTTGAATATATGCACATTTCCATTTTTGCGGGGAGTTCCAGAACGGATCCCCTGCAAAAATGGAGGGGTGACTGTACTCAAACTTCTCCAGTAATTGCCCATCTATTCCTGTTTTGCATTTCAGTTGGATGACAGTCCCCCTCTGCTGTTTGCATTGCTCCCTCCACGCTTCCCTCTGGTTAACCATAGCACTGTTTTATAATAACCCATTACTCCTATTTTGCCATATCAAAATATTACATCACTATATCAATATATTATTGTATTCCTTTATATGTCCCATCATGACAGATCCATATACATAAGTTTCACCTTCATCGGTCCCTGACTCTCTGGATTCTTACGGATTCCATGTCAGGCTGACCTCGACCCTCGTCGTTCCCTGAGTCTCCTGGGTCATACCTATTGGTTAGGTACCGGATTTCGATATTCATCCGTCCATTACGTTCCAGAGTCATGCCGATTGGCTTGCAGCCTGACATTTACCCTCATCGGTCCCTGACTCTGCAGAGTCTTACCGATTGCATGGCAGCCTGACTTCGATCCTCGTCATTCCATGACTCTCCTGCGTCATTGCAATTGGATAGGTGCCCGATTTCGTTATTCGTGACATAACAGAGTCGTACCGATTGGCTTGCAGCCTGACATTTGCCGTCATTGGTCCCTGACTCTATAGAGTCTTACCGATTGCATGGCAGCCTGACTTAGAACCTCGTCGTTCCATGACTCTCCTGGGTCATATCAATTGGTTAGGTGCCTGATTTCATTATTAGTGACGTCATATAGTTGTACCGATTGGCTTGCAACCTTAATTTCACCTTCATCGGTCTCTGACTCTCTGGATTCTTACGGATTCCATGTCAGCCTGACCTCGACCCTCATCTTTCCCTGACTCTCCTGGGTCATACCAATTGGATAGGTGCCTGATTTCGTTGTTCTTGACGTTATAGAGTTGTACTGATTGGCTTGCAGCCTTAATTTCACCTTCATCGGTCAAAGACTCTCGGGAGTTTTACGGATTTCATGTCAGCCTGACCTCGATCCTCGTCGTTCCCTGACTCTCCTGGGTCATACCAATTGGTTAGCTACTCGATTTCGATATTCATCCATCCATTACGTTCCAGAGTCATGCCGATTGGCTTGCAGCCTGACATTTACCCTCATCGGTCACTGACTCTGCAGAGTCTTACCGATTGCATGGCAGCCTGACTTCAAACCTCGTCGTTCCATGACTCTCCTGGGTCATATCAATTGGTTAGGTGCCTGATTTCGTTGTTCGTGACGTTATAGAGTCGTACCGACTGGCTTGCAGTCTGAATTTCTCCTTCGTAGGTCCCAGACTCTCTCGAGTCTTACGTATTCCATCTCAGCCTGACCTCGACCCTCATCGTTCCCTGACTTTCCTGGGTCATACCAATTGGATAGGTGCCTGATTTCGTTGTTCGTGACGTCATATAGTCGTACCGATTGGCTTGCAGCCTTAATTTCACATTCATCGGCCCCTGACTCTCTGGAAACTTACGGATTCCATGTCAGACTGACCTCGACCCTCGTCATTCCCTGACTCTCCTGGGTCATACCAATTGGTTAGCTACCCGATTTCGATATTCATCCGTCCATTACGTTCCAGAGTCATGCCGATTGGCTTGCAGTCTGACATTTACACTCATCGGTCCCTGACTCTGCAGAGTCTTACCGATTGCATGGCAGCCTGACTTCGAACCTCGTCGTTCCATGACTCTCCTGGGTCATAGCAATTGGATAGGTGACCGATTTCGTTATTCGTGCCGTTACAGAGTCGTACCGATTGGCTTGCAGCCTGACATTTACCCTCATCGGTCCCTGACTCTATAGAGTCTTACGGATTCCATGTCAGCCTGACTTGGAACCTCGTCGTTCCATGACTCTCCTGGGTCATATCAATTGTTTAGGTGCCTGATTTCGTTATTAGTGACGTCATATAGTCGTACC
>NW_024814833.1:0-2330 GCF_019175285.1 Sceloporus undulatus
GTCAGCCAATCTAACAGATTTTAGCAAGGCTTCTGTTGATCTTGAAGCCACCCCAGCAGCTTCATACTGGCGTAGGGGGCATTTTAGACAAGCCTATTATATATTTGCCTGGCAAGGGAGTTACCATGATCACGAAGGTGGTTTTCCTGGGGTGAAGCTCATCCATTGCACTCTAGGTGTGCTGATGCCTGTGATTTCCCAAAATGAGGAAAACTTGACTGAATAATTTGTAGTATGTTTAGAGATAATTACCAGCACTTTACCTTGTGCCTGTAAAACCCTGGCAGTGAGCGCCACATGAAAATTATGTTACAGTACAAGTGGCACAGGATTGCTGTTATGCCTTCAGATTTGCCATGGCCCCAGAAGTAATCAGCTAGTTACATTCTGCACATGGGGAAACCTATATATGCTTAATTCTTTCCTTCCTTCCTTCCTTCCTTCCTTCCTTCCTTCCTTCTCTTTCTTTTTAAAATTGCTCTCTCTTAGCAGTTCAGCCCTTTATCCCAAAGCTCAGAATCAGTTTCAAGGTTTGGTTTCAGTGGGCATTAGCTAAGGAGTTTATCAGACAAGGGAAATTGGAAGTATAATACAATGGCAATCTGAACGTAATCATGGGGTTTAATGTTATTACGTGATAGACTACAACACGCAATTTCAAGCAATGGAAAGTCAGTCCAAACACAATCATGGGGTTTTGCGTTATTGCGTGATAGACTACCACATGCATTTTGGGGCAATGGCAAGCTATTTTCAGGCAATGGGAAGTCAGTTTGAGTGCAATTCGAATTCACGTAAATTCGCTGAACTAGCAAATTCACGTGAATGCATTCTGGCCCCACTTTCCTTTCATTAGAAATTAAGAGAAATTCCTCCCATGTGATAAACTCCAAAGTGTTTCTTGTAGTGTTTATTACAATCAAACAGGAGTTGCATAAACTCACCCACTAACTAAACAACTGTCAATCTATCCCTCCTAGCTTTTCCCTGCACTATTGATGATGAGTTATTTCTGCTTAATTGTTCCCTTAATCTGATCTTTCCCTCAATGTTATACATATCTAACTTATTTCTGCATTCATTGAAACACTAAGTTGACCCTTATCAACTGGCAAACTTCACAGCTTTTCATCTCATCCTCTTGACTGCTCTCATTGGTCTCTTTCACAGTTCACAACTACAGCACTTGATACCACTTTAACTGCCATGGCTGCATCCTATGGATGCCTGGGATTTGTAGTTTGCTAAGGTACTAAAAGTTTCTGGCAGAGAATTCTGAATAATTCACAACATTCCATGATTTTGTATGTGGGACAGTGGCATTTAAAATGGTATCAAAATTCTATAATTATATAGTGTGGGAGAGATTGCTGTCTCTTCACTGGCTTATGACTGGCAAAGCCAAAGAGAATAAACGGTAGCCTCTTTTTGCCTTGACCAGTCCTTCTGGAAGTGGTATGAACTGGATCTATAAAAAGACCCTATATCACTATATCTCTGAACATACCTGGGTTCCTTTCACAATATACAAATATAGCAGTAGGTTTCCTCTAACTGCCAGGGCAACATCTTGTGAAGTCCTGGGGTTTGCAGTTTAGGGAGTGGTATTCAGAATTCTCAGACAGAAAGCTCCTCCAGTGCCTCAACAAACTACAAATTCCAGGACTATATATAGAATGTTACCATGGCAGTTAATGTAGAATGATACTGCTATAGCTATGTAGTGGAAAAGGCCCTCTGATCTTGTTCAGTTCTGGAAGCTAAGCAGTTGGGCTTGGTTAGAATTTGGATGGCATATCACCAAGAATCTCTAGGTAGGGCTCAGAAAGAATCAAAACCCTGAAAAACTGTTGTCCACCCCATTTGACAGACCAACCTAGATAGAGAGTGGTGTGACCCAGTATAAGGCAGCTTGCTATATTCGTATGATGAATGTAAGCAAATGGGCCTTGGTGTAAGTGACAAGTAAGGCAGCTCAATGAGAGAAGGGACTTCATTGATGATATATTATCCAAACCCTTCTCCCCCTGCCTAAGGATCAACACTGCTCACACATCTTTTTCTAAGCTACTCTGTGGCTGTTGTAATGGTTGTTTTTACATTTTAGATCTTCCTGTCACACTCCACAGTTTCTTCCTTTCACCGGCCTATTTCCATGAGAAAATCCTCTCTAGTTACATTAAGTGTGGAGGAGATTTCTGGAGCAGGAGCAATACCACCCATGTTTTGTGCAGTGCCTACTGCACTTGTGTCACTGAATAAATGTTAAGTAGGAGCAGTAGGAGCAGTGAAATGCATCTGCCCATTAGATTTTATGAGATACAAAATCT
>NW_024814834.1:0-2330 GCF_019175285.1 Sceloporus undulatus
AAAAAGCCAATGCAATTCTAGGCTGCATTAATAGGAGTATAGTATCTATATCAAGGGAATGAATAGTACCATTCTGTTCAGAAATACCGCATCCAGTTCAGGGCACCACAATTTAAGAACAATATTGACATGCTGGAATATATCCAAAGGGCAACCAAAATGGTAAAAAGTCTGGAAACCATGCCCTGTGAGGAACAACGTAAGGAGTTGGGTATGTTTAGCCTGGAGAAGAGAAGGTTGAAAAGTAACATGATAGCTATGTTTAAATATTTGAAAGGGTTTCATATTGAAGATAAAGCAAGCTTGTTTTCTGCTGCTCCAGAGGCTAAGACACAGAATAATGGATTCAAACTACAGTACAGTAAAAGAGATTCCACCAAAAAATTAGGAAGACTTTCTTGATGGTAAGAGCTGTTGAATGGTGATATACTGCCTTGCAGTATGGTAGACTCTCCTGAAGTTTTTAAACAGGCTGGATGAACATCTGTTGGAAGTGCTTTCATTGTGTGTTCCTACATGGCAGAGAGTTGGGCTGGATGGCCCTTGTCTCGTCCAACTTTATGAGTCTGTAATTAGCAAAGTTTAAAAAGAGGACTGTAAATCAATTTTAAGTGTTATTGTTTCTTTATTTGTACAGGTACATTTAGAGGTCAGTGTCCAAAGTTTGTCTAGTCGATCAAAGGATGACTTCAATTTGCTCAAAATAAGCAATGCCAAAAGATATGAAGTTCTTACTAAAATACTGACCCAGCTTGGCTTGAATTGTGAATTGAGTGAAGTTCCTGCATTAACTCCTATTTACCTCCTCTCATCAAATAAGGTGAGCCTGCATTTAGGTTAAAGGCAGCATTTAAACATACTTAGTTCATCCATTTCTGTTAATACCATGCTGTGCACATTGCTGTAGTCTGTATTTTGTTGTTGTTTTAAAGATAGTGATCTCGAAATATATTAACTTTCCTTAATTAGTAAAGCATAGGCATTCTTGGCTCAGTGATTTTTATTTTCTTGAAAAGTATGGTCAGGTAGGAGTCGGGTGATCAAATGGAGTTGTGTATCCATAACTAACCATCAATAAGCTGACATCTAGATATATTGCCTGCGTACTTTTTACATACAGAGTTTACATGAACTGTATTGTGCTTTCATGCTTCACTTAATTTGTTTTTAGTAATGAGAGGGGATTTGGGAACAGAACCCCCTCAACTGTAAATTATGGCTGGAAACTTTCACCTAGATTTTCTTTAAGAAAATAGATAATGAGACAGCAAAAGAAAATGAAATCACTTGTGAAATACGAGTTAAACAGAAATCAAATTCAGATACTTGGGAGGAAAAAACAGAAATATAGTTCTGGGTTAACAAAGAAGTTTAATCCTGGACTTGAAAATAAACTATTGAAAAAACAAAGTAAGGATAGTGTATAATTTACTGAATCACCCATGAGTTTGAGGATGGATAATATTTCAGTTTTGAAGAAAATGTTAATTCTCTTAGCTTTTGAAATAAACGAAACAAAGGCCTGTTACAGACAGCCAAAATAAAGCTGTTTCGAGTCACTTTGGAGTTATGGTATTTCAATGATACATGCGTCCTAAGAGTCCAAAGGCCGCACCAAAGCCATGCTCCACTCCTAAGGACTGGAATGCAGCTTTGGTGAAGCTTCAAGACTCTTAGGACTCATGCATCATTGAAATACCATACCTCCAAAATGACTCGAAGCAGCTTTATTTTGGCTGTCTGTAACAGGCCAAAGTATATGAAGATGTTCACAGCATTTATTCACAGTATGAATAAATGCTATGAATAAATATTGAATTTGAACATAGAGCAGTTTTTAGAGCAGCCTCTAGCATTGAAGACTGCACGTGAGTAAATACGAATGCAAATTCCTTTTTGACAGAGGGGGAAGTATCAGCTTCTATAAAAGAGGCTTTTTACTAGACTGTTCCTGACAAAATCTAATTTGGAGCCTGAAGATAAAAAGAACTATAGGCCAGTTGCCAACTTTCCCTTCCTGGAAAGGGCTATAAAATCCAACATTATTTTCATACATACATTTCACTCTTTTCATTCCAGAATCTAAATTTATAGTCCAAAACAGACTGCAGAAATAATCCAGTTTGAGACCGCTTTAACTGCCCTGGCTCAATGCTAGGGAATTCTGAGAATTGTATAGAATCATAGAATTGTAGAGTTGGAAGAGACCACTTGGGCCATCCAGTCCAACTCCCTGCCATGCAGGAAATCTAAATCAAAGCATCCCCAACAGATGGCCATCCAGCCTCTGTTTAAAGATCTCCAAGGAAGGAGACTCCACTACACTCCGA
>NW_024814835.1:0-2330 GCF_019175285.1 Sceloporus undulatus
TTTTTCTGTAAAGAAGGACAATGACAGATGAGACTGAAAATCCAACTTAAGAGAGGAGTGTGTTACCCAAGATTTAGCCCCTTTTGAACCCTCCCTATTTTAGATTAAATTAATAAAGTTACTGTGAGTAACCCAAGCATGAACTTGTTGCTTATGCCCCTAAATCCATGGAATGATTATATCCTTACTCATAGGAGCTAGCAAAGAAGAGACTGGATGGGGACTGCCTTGAGGAAGCAGTGGAAGCAGATAGTCAAAAGACAGTTGAAAAAATATTCCATGAAACATGTGCAAATATACTTTGATTGATAGGCAGCATCATATCCTGTGAGACTGCCATAGAGTGCTGAGTCAGAGCCCAAGGCATGATGCAAGCTAACTGCAGAGGTCACTTTGTGATGTTTGGCTCCAAGAGATGACTCACAACCAAGACAGTATACAGCTCACATGTGGATCGGTGTGGATTGGATTGGAGGTGTGTGTACAAAAGCTGGTGAATTTGATGGAAGTTGGAGAGGAGAGCTTGCAAATATTTGTATTAATTTGCAATTCAAAATAGAGAACCTCCATGGATTTTGATGAAATCAACTGTGTTTGTGACTTATTTTTAAGTGTGAAAAGTGGTCAGTGCATTGCCAATATCTATATCTGGGTATTTGCTTCCATACTCTGCTATGTTATTGTTGAGCTGCATCTGGGGACATCACTTGCAGATTGTGCTGTATATTGGCTTGTGAATGTGACCGGAATTCAGAACCAAGAAGGATCCAAGAGCTAGTGTGCTAATCCTTTTTGTCTGAGATATTTGCACCAAGCACCCATTGCATTCAATTTGGTTTCTGACCATTCTTTCCACCAGGAAACATTCTAAAGCAATTTAAACCTTTTTGAACACGGTTTCTGCAACAATTCCAGTATAAATATCTGCCCCGATTGGCTGTTCTTTGACGTCAGTCCAATTACAGACAGTCTGTCAGTTTACATGGCTAAGCACTTCAATGCACTCGCCAACCTCACTTGTCGCAGGATGTCCTGACTTCTCTTCCCATTTCGAACTCTCAGCAATTGGAATCCAGATCCGCCTAGGTAAGGCATTACCATTATGAAAGTCTTACATCTCTTGACCATTCCCACCTGTTCTTGTTCTTGTGCATGTGTGTGAATGCACAAGAAGGGCGACTAAAATGGTGAAAGGTCTGGAAACCTTGCCCTATGAGGAACGACTCAGGGAGCTGGGGATGTTTAGCCTGGAGAAAAGAAGGTTAAGAGGTGATATGATAGCCCTATTTGAATACTTGAAGGGATGTCATATTGAGGAGGGAGCAAACTTGTTTTCTGCTGCTCCAGAGACTAGGACCCGGAGCAATGGATGCAAGCTCCAGGAAAAGAGATTCCACCTCAACATTAGGAGGAATTTCCTGACAGTAAGGGCTGTTCGACAGTGGAACACACTTCCTAGGAGTGTAGTGGAGTCTCCCTCCTTGGAGGTCTTCAAACAGAGGCTGGATGGCCATCTGTCGACGATGCTTTGATCTGGATTTCCTGCATGCCAGAATGGGGTTGGACTGGATGGCCCTTGCGGTCTCTTCCAACTCTATGATTCTATGAATACTTATGTGTGTGTCTGTATTTTGATTTTCCCCTAAATAAAAAATAAAAACCTATTTGAAATGCTTTTGGAGTTCTGTGTGCTTCTGGGCGTGTGTCCTCCTTTCCTCCCTTCATAGATATTACTCATAATTGCTAAATGGAACCCCTAAATATGTCTGAAAATAAGGATTTGAGCTGGTTCTCAGAAATTTAGTCAAACCAGTTCTTAAAATCTGTGAGGTTGGTGGCTGCCTCCCAATCCCCAAGGCCCCTCTCCTGGCCCTTCCCAGAGGTCCCTTCCTCTCCTCACAGAGCTAGGCAATCCTGGCTTTGCTCCTGCCTTCCCCTCCTGGCTCCCAGAGGCCTGATCCCCTTCCCTTGCTCCCTCTGCACTCCAACCTTCCCTCTTGCCCATCTGCACTGCTTCAGCATTTCACCTACAACATCACTTCCCTGCCTTTCTGTTTTTCACATTCCCTCCATCTCTCTATCACAGAGACATACCCAAAGCGCCTGATGCATAAAAGGGACATTTTCAGGCCCATTTGTTGAGAAAGTAAGGATAATAACTATACAAATAATTCATTAGGAAAGGCAAAGCACTGGGGGGGGGGGGATCTGGACTCCAATTTTGGTGAAGGTCAGCAGCTAAAAAGGCCAATGTGATCCTAGGCTACATCAATATGAGTATAGTGTTATGGCAGGGGGTTGGACTGGGTGGCCCTTCTACTTCCTTTCAA
>NW_024814836.1:0-2329 GCF_019175285.1 Sceloporus undulatus
GGCGTGTCAGGGAGGGACCGGTTGCCCGGCTTTATACCCGCCGCTCTCACCTGGCGGGCTCCTCCCTACTTCCCCCCAGGTGTCTCTTAAAGGCCTACTCGCTTTCTGGCCGCCAAACGCCAAAGCCAGAAGCCAAGCCCAGAGTCTTACAAGAGTCCCGCCGCGGTGCTCCTGAGTCCGTGGGCGGCACTCCCGGGGCGGTGCGCAGATGCGCACCTCCGACACCCCGGGGGGAGGCCGCCCGGCAAAAGGCGCAGCTTTGGTGGCGACGGTGGTCCGGCGAGGAGGCAAGAGGGGGCGTTATTATCTCTGTTTTGCTGTGCATGCATTCTCAGTGTAGGATTCTGAAGGACGCTGCTGTTTGCTTTGCCTGCTGTAGGCAGACACATGGGGCTTCAGTAAGATCAAATAGAATAGAATCCCACTCTTTTCCAGCTCCAATTTTATTGGGCTGTTTACTGCAGACATGCTGCTGCAACTGGACACTGAAAGTTTCCTTCTACAGCACTCCCTCACCACCCTCCAAATGCTGATGCTGCTTTAAAAAAATATTTCAACTAACAGAAGCCAAGGAGGAAAAGGGATGCTGGGTTAGTGTAAAAAGACTTGTCAAAAGGAGTTTCACTGTCACAATCTTTGGCCCGGTCCAGATGGGCGCAATAGGGCGCTCTCGCCACATGTGAGGGCCAGCACTTCTAGATGCCCCTCGCCCCTCGCATGTGATGAGGCCATCAAAAAGGCAGTGCCCTGTACAGATGGGTGCCGTCATCATTACGTGATGGACGTCTAGTGTCTGCACATTGCGGCGCCATTGTGACATTGTGAGTGTGCCATTGGTGCACTGTGGCGTCATAATGGCGCTGCAAGAAGAACCCGCTTTTTGCGGGTTCTTTTTGGTCCGTGGGGAAGTCCCGTGGTCTGGAGGCTGCGGCTTCCCCACGGACCAAAGCTGGGCACCAGGAGACCGTCCTTTTTGGACGGTCTGTCCCGCACCAAAGTTAATGAAAGTATGCCTACATTGATTTATTTAGTACAGTGCGCCCGCGCTATAGGCAGGTGCCCAATACGTGGCTTCCTGCTTACACGGAAGTCACACGATGAGAGAATGAATGGCTTGTGCACCCACGGCACACACACTCTCCCACATCGCGAGCATGAGCCCCATTCAATTGAATGGAAGGTGAGCTTACGCGTTATTTGGCTTAAGCCAAGGGACCACTGTACTAGTGTACAATACAGAATCAATGTAAACCTGGTTTTAAAGAAATTACATTGGCTGCAAATATGTTTTTATCAGGTAATAATATTTAAAGCCCTAAATGGCTCGGGATCTCAATAGTTGAAGAAGCATGTCACTCTCTAAATACCTGCCCAAGAAGTGAAGTCTGTTGAAAGGGCCCTCCTCTGTATCCCACCAGTGGGACAATACACTGTGGGAGGTCTTGGGCTCTTCTCTGCTGTGGCACCCTGGTTATAGTCCTTTCTCTTTTAAGGACTCATCAGCCTCAATGCTAATGTCATTCTGGCACCAAATCTTTCTATTAAATACTTCAGAGCTTAATTGATTTTATCCAAATTTGCATTTGTGTAATTTTTGAATGAGCAATAGTTTATTTTTTTTTAATTGTCTTGCTTTAAGTGTTATATATTTTAATATACTCTTCATCTTTTAAATTAGTTTTAAATGTTCTACATTCTTCTAAACTGATTTTGCTTTATGCCACCTTGATGTTATTGGATATAAGGCAAGATATGAGCATTTAAAAAATAAATATATTCTTAAGATATAAGATAAACTGGGGGAAATGTGCATTTTATTTAGGAAACATTTGATACGTTTTGTGACCATTACACTTTTGTGATAATTTTTGATAATGGAAAATTAAGATCAATCCTGAAAATTTTTACACTGTAATCCAAAATCTAAATACAGCAACCCAAAAGGATATCCTGCTTAAATTAGACTTAATCCCAGGTAAGTATTAGTAGTGTGGCACAGTGGTTTGAGTGTTGGACTGCATCTGTGGAGACCAGGTTTTGATTCTCTGCTTGGCCATGAAATCCACTGGATGACTTTGGGGATCACATGCCCTCAGCCTCAGGGGAAGGCATGGAAAACTTCCTCTGAAAAATGTTGCCAAGAAAACCCCATGAAAGGTTTGCCTTAGGGTTGCTATAAGTCAGAAATGACTTGAAGGCACACAGTAACAAAAACAACAACAAAGTATTTGTAGCATTTGCAGCCAGCTAGAAAGAACACTGATTTCAGGAAAGCAGGGCATCAGTTTGGACATTTCCCCTGTAATCCTTCATACAGTAAAGCTGCTTA
>NW_024814837.1:0-2329 GCF_019175285.1 Sceloporus undulatus
GTGTTGCCTCACGTGCAGCGCAACATAGCAACGTCAAAAGCGTTTTAACATGGAGTATCTGTTGTGTAGGGGAGCAGCAGTGAATCTATGCTAGGTCCAGGGGGGCTTTGTTTGGTGAAGAGGGAGGAAGGGGATACCCACCTCTGCATTGGCCCAAAGGAGCCATATGTCACCTGTGTATCTCACCAGCAGCATGCTGTTCTCTGTGTCTTTGAGTGATGCAGGATTTCTTGACAAATCAAACCTAACCCCAGTCTCTTTTATCAGGAACCTCATCTTGGTCTCCTTTACACAGCTTTGGGGCATATTTGCTGGAAGAGACCCAAGTGCAGGGCCACCAGGACACCCTTCCCACCTAATGGCCAACACAGAGGCCAAGCAGAGGAAGTTGGGCTCCAAGCGAAAGAGGCTGTCCAAGTACAACTCTTTGGTGAGTTGACATCCTGACTATTAGTTTCATTTGTGTCACTTCTGGGCCAGCTCATGAAAGCAAGTGGAGAACATATTGTCCCAGTTTGGCAGAGAAAGTCCTGGTTAATCCTCTGTCACCCCACTTTTTCCGGGGCTTTCAAAAATGTCCCGGTTTTCCTCTCCTCCTCCCACTTTCCTCCTTCTACTCTGCTCTCTTAGGTTGCTGCAAAATGACTTCCAAGGAGTTTGTACCTCATCAACTCAAAAGGAGCGAGAGGAGAGGAGATAGGTTGCCAGGGTCTTCCCTTGCCAGGAAGCTGAAGCAAAAACAAACTGTTGTGCCCTTCATAGTTTGTGTGATCTTCCTCATAAACCAACTTTGGCCATCCTCACCACCTTCTGGTGTTGTTTGTCCACATGTGCCTTGCCTTTCCTGTCTGTGAAATGTTAGGGATATGGGAGATCATCTCTGGATCTAAATTGGGGTTGGGCCCAGTGGCCCTCAAGTCCAGAGTGCTCCCCAGAACTGTTTTTTAAAAATGACATTTGCCTCTGAAATTTAGCAAGAAATGGCTAAATGCACCATAATTCTTTTGTGGCTAAATGTAATATATATTTTTAGATAGTCAGTATCCTAATTCATCCTCAATATCCCAGCAATGGCCTAAATCAGTGGTTCCCAACCTGTGGGTCGGGACCCATTTGGGGGTCAAATGACTCTTTCATGGGGGTCGCCTAAGGCCATTGTAAAACACCTATTTAATTACAGTTATGAAGTAGCAATGAAAATAATTTCATGGGTTTGGGTCACCACAACATGACAAACTGTATTGAAGGGTCGCGGCATTAGGAAGGTTGGGAACCACTGGCCTAAATTATATTCTTTATTATATTGAAAGGATTAGAGAAAAACTGATCTCAAAGGCAGTAGCTTTTTTCTTGCTGGCAGAATTTAAAGGTTATTTCCTGGACTGAATTCTGAAGTGATGAAATAATATTTGGATGAACCATGTTCTTTCCTCCCCTTTTGTTTAGTCATTCTCTGGATGAGGGCTATTTTCCATTTCAGGTGACCTTTGCAGATGTGGCAGTATATTTCTCAGAAGATGAATGGAATCTGTTGACGTTGAAACAGAAACTTTTGTACAATTATGTAATGATGGACAATTATGAGAATGTGGCTTCTGTAGGTAAGGAACCTGAATCCATGGCTCTTTCTATAAAGACTGAGGGCCCTTTCATACTATATTATCATGTCACTATGGTTCCACTAGAATTATAGAATCATAGAGTTGGAATAGACCACAAGGGCCATCCAGTTCAATCCCCTTCTGCCATGCAGGAATACACATTCAAATCACCCCCAAGAGATGGCCATCCAGCCTCTCTTTAAAGACCTCCAAAGAAGAGGACTCCACCAAACTCTAAGGGAGTATATTCCACTGTCAAAGAGCTCTTACTGCCACAAAGTTCCTCCTAATGTTTAGGTGGAACCTCTTTCCCTTTGACTTGCATCCATTGTGGTGTCTCCTTTTCTCTGTAGCTGCAAAAAGAAAGCCTGCTCCTTGCGCAACATGACATCCTTTCAAATATTTAAACATGGATATCATATCCACTCTTTATCTTCTTTTCTCCATGCTAAACATAACCAGCTCTCTAAGCTGCTGCTCATAGAGCTTGATGGTTTCCAGACCCTTCACCACTTTGATTGCCCTCCTTTGGACATGCTCCAATTTGTCAACATCCTTTTTGAATTGTGAAGCCAGAGCTGGACACAGGATTATTCCAAGTGACGCCTGACTCAAGCAGAATAGAGTGGCACTATTACTTCCCTTGATCTAGAAACTATTCTTGCATTGATGCAGCCTAGTATCAAATGGGCCTTTGTAGCTGCAGCATCACACTGTTGGCCCATGTT
>NW_024814838.1:0-814 GCF_019175285.1 Sceloporus undulatus
TTCATTCATTCATTCATTTTTCCTTTCCTTTGCCCCCATTGGGGAAAGAAAGGGGGGTTCTTTGAGTGATTGGGGAAACCCTTGGGTCACATGGCCAGGCATCGGAGGGGAGGGAGGGGGCCTCGGGGGCGCGCTCTGCCTGGCTGGGAGGGGGAGGGAGGGAGGGAGGGAGGAGAAGGCTTGAAAAGCGCGCGCCCGCGTCGAGCCGGGGCTCTTCTCTCCTTCCTCGCCTGGCAGCCGGGGGACTGCCTCCTGGAGCCGGGGCTGAGCCGGAGCCCTGGAGAGCCGGGGTCCGCTGCCGAGGAAGAAGCCCAAGAGGAGGAGGAGGAAGAGGAGGAAGAGGAGGAGGAGGAGGAAGAAGCAGCAGCACTAGCAGCAGCAGCAGCAAGCCAGCCCCGGTGAGCGGGATCGGGATCGGGATCGGGGACCCTGCCTCCTTCTCCAAAGGGACCCCCTTTCCCCAAAGAGGGACCCCCTTCGCCGGACGGGCGAATCCGGGGTGATGCTCTTAGGGGGACCCCTTTGGGGAAGGGGGGATCCATTTCGAGAAGGAGGCAGGGTCCCTGAGTCAGAGCGGGTCCCTGCCCAAAGTGGAGCCTTTTGGGGGGAAGAGGTGCCTTTGAGCTGGAGAGGCTGCCTGCTGCGCCACAGTCCGGGTGGGAGACCCTTCTGGGGTCTGCTCTTTTGGGGAGGGGTCCCATTTTGGGGGCAAAGGGGGGCCCTTCAAGCAGGGGTCCCTGAGTCGGAGAGGCTCCCTGCCAAAGGCTTCTTTGGGGGAGACTTGTCTTTCAGTTGGAGAGGCTCCCCGCTGCTC
>NW_024814838.1:914-1969 GCF_019175285.1 Sceloporus undulatus
GGGTTTCTCAGAAAGAGAGGGTGTTTTTTGCGGGGACCAGACCCTTCTTGAGGAGAGGGGTCTCTGAATTGGGGAGTCTCTCCCTAATGTTTTTGGGGGGGGACTCAGAGAGGTGTCTTTGAGTTGGAGCGGTCCCTGCTGCGCAGTGGTCTTCTGGAGGGAAAGATCCTTTTGGGGGACAGAGGGACGAGGAGTTCCTGAGTGGGAGAGGGTTAGCTGGGCAATGGTCTTTGGGGGGCACCCTTTTGGGGAGGGGATGCCTGAAGCTTTTTGAGGAGACCCTTTTGGAGAGGAGGGATGTCTCCCAGTTGGAGGGGGTCTCTGCTGCGCAATGGTCTTTTTTGGGGGGACCCCTTTGGGGAGGGGTGTCTCAGACAGAGATGGTTCCTGCCAGTTTTTTTGGGGGACAGACCCTTCTTGGGGAGAGGGTCTCTGAGTTGCAGAGTATCTCTCCTTAATGTTTCTTTTTTGGGGGGGGAGGAAAGTCTCTGAGTTGGAAAGGTCTG
Organism: Sceloporus undulatus; assembly: GCF_019175285.1. Lineage (NCBI taxonomy): Eukaryota > Metazoa > Chordata > Lepidosauria > Squamata > Phrynosomatidae > Sceloporus > Sceloporus undulatus. The sequence goes on from NW_024814838.1 coordinate 1,421, forward strand.
TGGTAGACACTCTCTTTTGGGGACCCTTTTGGAGAAGGGTCTCTGGAGTTTGAGAAGGTCTCTTGGGGGAGACCCCTTTAGGGGAGGTGGGACTCTTTGGGGCAAAGGAGCAGCCCTTCAAGGAGGGGTTCCTGAGTCGGAAAGGGTCCCTGGCAAATGCGTTTTCCCCCTTTGGTGGGGGGGAGCAGGCCCCCATGCTGCGCAATGGTCTTTTTGGAGGGAGAAATCCTTTGTGAGGAGGGGGTCCCTCTTTGGGGAAGGGTCCCTGAATGGAAGAGGGTCTGCTGGGCAGTGGTCATTTTGGGGGGCTCCCTTTTGAGGAGGGGGCGCCTGAAGCTTTTTGGGGAGACCCTTTTGGAGAGGAGAGAAGTCTCGCAGTTGGAGAAGGTCTGCGCAATGGTGTTTTTGGGGGGGGCCCTTTGGGGAGGGGTGTCTCAGACAGAGAGGTTCCCTGCCTGTTGATTTTGGGGGGCAGACCCATTTTGGGAAAGGGGTCTCTGAGTTGGAGAGCATCTCTCCCTAATGTTTTTTTTTGGGGGGGACGCTTTT
>NW_024814838.1:2069-2329 GCF_019175285.1 Sceloporus undulatus
GGAGACCATTTTTGGGGAGTGGGGACGCTTTGGGTCCCTTTCTCAGAGAAGGGTGGCACAAAAATGTCGGGGACCCCTTTTGGGGAAGACTCTCCGAGCCAGAGAAGGCGGCTGCCTCTTGGTTTTGGAGGAAGACCCTTTTTGGGGAGAGGGGGTCTCAGAGTTGGAGAGGGTCCCTGTTTAATGTTCTTGGGAGGACTTTTTTGGGGGGGAGAGAAGGGGTAGCCCTAAGGGGTCCTGAGACGGAGAGGGTCGCCGCG
>NW_024814839.1:0-2329 GCF_019175285.1 Sceloporus undulatus
CCCCCCCCCCCCCCGGCTATGTTCCTGTATTGTGAGAAGACAGTTTGCAAATTGTGAAATGAGCAAATGAAAGAAGAAAAGTAGCAAAGGCAAAACAACAGCAATACATGGTTAAGAATCAGAGAACTGACATACTGGCTGAATCATCAATATATATACCCACAGGGTTCATCCAGGCATGAGTCTTCACTTCTCCACCTATTCAAGATTATTCATTCACTGTGGATGGAAGGTGGCTAAACATAACATCTTATGGATCCACAGAATCTCCTCCTCCCCACAATAAACAAACCCACAACTGTTCTCTTTCAGAGGTGGAAACAAACCCAGGAGCTCAGAGGACCATAGCGGCAACGAAGTAAGACTTTTTTTGCCTATGTAGATAACACCTCTGAAATTAGTGTAGTAATTAGTGTGCTAGTGAATAAGTTCTGGTTTGCAGAACAAATTTTAAAAGAGCTGTCAAAAGCACTGAATGCTAAATCTATATAATTTCAACAACTGGGATACTTCCTTTAAAGTACAGCTTAGAATCACAGAGTTGGAAGAGACTACAAGAACCATCCAGTCCAACCCTCTGCCATTTAGGAATACACAATAAAAGCACTCCTGACAGATAGCCATCAAGAGACTGTTTGAAAACCTCCAAAGGAGACTCCATTACTCTCCGAGGCAGCATGTTCCACTGACAAACAGCTCTTACTGTCAGGACGTTCTTCTTGATGTTTAGGTGGAATCTCTTTTTCTATTGGTTCAGTCCATTGCTCCATGTCTTGGTATCTACAGCAGCAGAAAATAAGTTTGCTCCATCTTCAACATGACATCCTTTCAAATATTTAAACATGATTATTATGTCACTACTTAACCTTCTCGTCTCCAACTCCCTAAGCTTATCTTCATAGGGCATAGTTCCAGATCTTTCACCATTTTGGTCACTCTCCTCTGGACATGCTCCAGCTTGTCGATATCCTTCTTCAACTGTGGTGTCCAGAACTTAACTCAGTATTCCAGGTGGGGCCTGACCAAACCAATATAGAGTGGTACTATTACTTCCCTTAATCTAGACACTATGGCCCATTACAGACAGGCCTAAAAGTGTGTGCTCCGCGCATGCTAGGATTACAAAGGGGCGTCATTTACGGATGCCCCCAACCCTAGGACACGCGGAGCATGCACAAAATGGTGGCGGCCGTTCCACATGGCCGCCGCCATTACTACGTCACGACCGCGCCACCTCTAAATGGGGTGGCGCAGTTGTGACGTAGTGGGGCTGCATGAGGGCCCCTTTCTCCTCCTCCCCGCCACCGTGGGGTGTCCTTGGGGCTTGAAGCCTTTTGCCGCTTCCCCGCGGCCTGGAAAGCGGCAGATCTGGGCCTCAGCAGCTGTCGCTCTGGCCACTGAGGCCCCGATCCGGCAGGGAAAGGAGCGGGTGCAGGCTGCCACTTTTCGGCGGTCTGTAACGCGCCTATATTTCTATTGATGCATCCTAGAATTGAATTAGGTTTCTTAGCTGCTGCATCAGATTGCTGACATGTTCTGCCAATTGCTCTCTAAAACTCCTAGATCCCTTTTGCCTATACTGCTATCAAGCCACGTATCACCCATCCTGTATCAGTGCATTTCATTTTCACTCCCCGTGTGTAATATCTGACATTTCTCCATGTTGAAATTCATTTTGTTAGTTTTGGCCCAGCTTTCTAAGCTGTTACGGTCATTTTGAATTTTGATCCTGTCCTTAGCTATTCCTCCTAGTTTAGAACATATAGTGAATTTGCTGCACCACTAAGATCACAGACACTATCACCCACTGTTGAGTATAACAATTTAAAATTCTGTCTTTCATCATATGAACTCATGGAAGGATTTATGCACTAAAGACATTTCACAATATAATAATTAAGTCCATGTTAGCAATTTAACCATAATATTACAAGTCATATTTTGCTGAACATCTTATTTATGAAAGGAATGTTTCTCATGAATGCACAAAGCACACATTTAGCAAACAGATCACTAGATATCAGTAACAAAACAACATGCACTAGTAGCAATGTGCTATGATTTAAGCCAGTTCAACTCAAAGCCTATCCAAACAAAGCATTGTAATAATGCTGCAAAGACCAGAGGTGCCTTAAGCTTCATCAGCATCCACCACCATTCTTTCACCATCTTTTCTTCCTATAATACAATGGTGTGTATTACTGTGTGACTATAAGTCATTTTTTAAACATTTTTCTTTTTTTTTTTTTCATGCAGTTATAGGTCTTGCACACTAACCCACATATTGCCCTTTTCCAGTAACCAGTTCTGTTACTCTCAGTTGACCATT
>NW_024814840.1:0-2329 GCF_019175285.1 Sceloporus undulatus
AGTCTCTGACAACGCTGTCTCTCTGGCTTAGTAATGGAGATGAGCACTACCCCTTATAGTCGGAAATGACCTGACAATCTTGTCAACGGGGAATACCTTTAATTTTACCTATCTATAGAGACAGTCTCCTAAGAGTGAAAGGAACGCTTCTGGGTGGAACAAACATGATCTCAACATATCAACATATGTTGATACAATAATGAATAAATTACTAACAAATTAATGCTTCTTTGTGACTCCCAAGGTTGGGTGCCTGAAGCATCCACATTGCTCTGTCTAATGGTGAGACTGACCTTGCCTGCTTTGGACAAGGTCACAGTATGCAGCCCAAAGAACACTAGAGGAACTATTAAGAATAGGGATAGATCTGTTCATCTATTCTTGGGTTGTGAGGATAGAAAGGCACTTTTTGAATATTTCATGGTAAGCAGGAGAAATTCAGATACTGTTTCAAGTGGGGAAGGCAGTTAGACACTGTAATCTTATCATATTGATGGGAAAAGATATTTGTAAACATTCAAAAATTTCATTTCTCAAGTGTCAGGAAACCTTGACAATAATAGTCCTAGAGCGAAAAGAATGTTCACCTTTTCGAACTTATTCTTGTAAAATTCACACATAATTTTTTGTTTTTGCAAATAAAACATCATTTTCAACAAAGAAAACAACATTGTAGAAATGCTGTTTCCTGCACAGAAAATTCTATTTGTTGTTCAAAAATACCACATTCAAATCTGGATTCTTTTTTCTTTCTTTCTTTCTTTGAAAAGATTTTGGTATCTCTCTCTTTTTGCTGCACCTCCATTTTAAAGTTACTCATGGGTAACTGTTCTTCCTTCCTTAAACACACTGTAGTGTTTAAGGGGAATGATCCAGTCATACCTAACATGGAGATCCTATAGAATCAACTACTGTATTTTCAATCATGACTTTGGTGCTGAAGGAACCCTCAATTATTCAAGCAATATATACATCTCTCATGGCATACAATAACATACAGTTATTCCCTGTTTGAGAGAGCCAGTGTGGTGTACTGGTTTGAGTGGTGGACTGTGAGACCAGGGTTTGAATCCCTGCTCAGTCATAGAACCTCACTGGTGACCTTGGGCTAGTCATACTCTTTCAGCCTTAGAGAAAGGCAACGACAAACCTTCCCTGAATAAATCTTGTCAATAACACCATGGTATAGTGATTTAGCTCTGAAAGTTTAAGTTCAAAACAACCCCCCTTTCCTGCCGGCTGCCTTTTTAGATTTGCTGTGTGTCTGTAGAATTGGCAGCTGTGATGCTTGACCACACACCTGACTGCTTTTATCTGCACCTGCTTTTATGCTCTCACACAGAAAAACAAAGAAGAAAGATATCAACCTGCAAGTCAAAACAGCATGTACCTATTGAAGGGATGGGCTAAATCAACACAGCCCCTCAGGGTTTGTTTCTTCATTGCACAAGCAACAATGAGGCAATGCAGCAGCTAGGAAACATTCAAATAGCCCATGTTTTCAGGTACTACATTTTGAAACAGCAGTAGTTGCCCTGCCCTTCCAACAGCTCTGAATACCTCTGCTGTGTGGTCAGATACTTTTCAACTAGCTATCCTAAAAATGTACAGAAAAAGAGATATTACCATTCCAATATTATGCACAAGGCAAGTGGGCCCTATTTATATCTCTATTTTAAATGACACAATCACATTGGTCCATCTATTACTCAGAGCTGGCCCTACTGTTAGACATAAAGAAGGTGGCATCTCAACCTTGATTTTGTCTACCAAGAGAAGAGAGCAAATTGTTAGCTATTTATTTTTTTGTTGTAATTTTTCTTCCAGGAAGATTGGGGGGGGGGGGCATATAAGATTTTCTTCGGCAAAAACCAACATAACTCGGCTGATTTGGTACAGTATTAGGCATCTTGACTTTGGTGGTTGTGGGGCAATATTTGCTGTTACATCTGAGCCAGCAAGATGTTTTGGGCATGTCCTTTTGTTATCACAGTAATACATTTTGACTCACGTAATTGGCTGTTACGGTGGATGCAGCATCATCTTTAAAATGTATGAGTATTATCGCCAGCCAACTCTTTAGCAGTAGCTCAACATAGAGAAATCCAGTAGATAACACTTTCTTATATGGAGAGAAATTAATAGGGAAAGCTGTGTCAGTTAAATTTCTTTGTGTGTCAGATTGCTTCAGTTGGCTAGTTAAACAGCCAATTACACTGTTGGCAAGCCTACAAGTTATTTTCTTCTTGCATCCCTTAGGGAAAAGGTCAAGGAATTCATAGAATGTCAGGATTTGAGACTGTTTTAACGTATGTACTGTTCTACTACA
>NW_024814841.1:0-2329 GCF_019175285.1 Sceloporus undulatus
CCTTCAAGTCCACTCCGACTTATGGCAACTCTTCCTCTGCCTTTCTCTGAGGCTGAGATACTGTGACATGCTCAAGGTCACCCAGTGGGTTTCCATTGCTGAGCAAGGATTTGAACTATGGTCTTCCAACACTCAGGTCACTGCACTCCACTCCTTTTATCAGAATCCTTACAGCTTAAAAAAAGATCCTTGCAAATAGTACACCGCTTGTTCTTTTCCTCCTTGCAGATGAAGCTCTGTGTAAAAACACACAGCGTTTAAGCAGCACTATACACTGCGAAGAAATCATTCATAAAACCAAGCATGGGATTACCAGGGCAAACGGCAGCCCACCGATGACAAATAAACTATAATGAGAAAAAACAATGATATTGTATGTTTGTATGACTGTTTAATTGTTATGATTGTCGAATAATAAATGACTTATTAAAAAAAGAAAGAAAAAACTATGGTTTTTATGTTAATAGGAAGTCAATGTATGGAGAAGGTTGGGTGCATGTCTATGGGAATGTATATGATAATAGTGTGGAAGAGGAAAAAGCAAAGAATATGATGGATAAAGAATGGATCCCATAAAGAATGAATAAATGAATAAAGAGGAAGATTCAGAGGATGATGAAGGAAAGAGATGGACATCAGGAAATTGAATAAGGAAGATTCGAAAGGACAGAGAAAAGACAATGAAATCTTCCAGAAGAAGAGGAAAATAAGAAATAAGAAAAAGAATGAAATAAGAGATAACATGGAGATTGGTGTAAATGAATATAAGTGTTACTTCTAAAATATATATATGCAATAAAATTAATAATTTTAAACAGTTGTGCTAGATAGTCTCCTTGGTTGAGAAAATCTGCAGTCAGTTTCAATGGCTCAAATAAAGACAAGTTTTACCCACTTCTATCTATTTTTTTCTGGTGTGAAAAAGAACCCTAACACTGCCTCTGAGATATAATAACAGACATATACAGCATCTTTGCAATTAGTGTCTTTCAAATACATTCCCCGTCCAGAAGAACTTTGTGCAATTTTTGCACTCAGCTTGCAAATAATGAAGCTGTCCACATTTCTTGCAAGACACTAAGTGCGAAGAGAAGCATAAGGAAAAGTCTACTCACCTGGACTGGGTTGCTTTGCTCTTCGCCTTCCTCTGTCCTGGAATTCCACTGATACACAGTCCATGTGCTCTGAGTATTTATGCTACTCCTTGAGCACTTTGGTGCAAGCCACTGGTTTTCCAATTGCCTGAGGCTTCATGCTGACGTTCTCTGCTGCATCATACTATAGGGATGGCAACTTGCCTTTCCAGGTCACACAATATATATACCCAAGTCCTTTCCATGCCAGCATCCTCTGAAGATGCCAGCCACAGATGCTGGTGAATCGTCAGGAATAAACTCTTCTGGAACATGGTCACATAGCCCGAAAAACCCACATCATGGAGTGTTTTTGTTGTTGTTGTTCTTGCTGCAAGATTTGTTCTGGGGGGCTGCTTTGGCCTTCCTCTGAGGCTGAGGGAGTGTGATGTGCCCACATGGGTTTCTATGGTTGAGTGGGGATTCGAACCCTGGTCTCCCGAATTGTAGTCCAACACCCCTCTGGCTTATAGTTGATACATGAACATATACAAATCTAGACCCACCTCAGTCGATATTGATCTCTTGCTCCCACATGGACAGTTCAGGATATAGCATGGCTCCTCTCCTGATTCTTCCTCCTGAGCCAGAGATAGGAAGAAAAGAGACATGATTGCAAATACCATCTTTCTCATCATGGTGGACTTGGAAGACTCAGAGGTGCCCTCAGAGACCGGCCTGTTCCTCCAAAGGCTCTTCCAGATTCTTGGTTATATCCAGTTATCATCTGGAGACCATGATAGAGGATTCTGGCCAATAATAACAACAGCTATAGTGGGAAGGAGCTCCTTGGAAACCCAGCAAAAGGGTTCAGGTGATGGAAAACAGAGCTTTCTAGTCATCCCACATCATCCTCTTCATATAATACTATAAAACAGTTCTCCCTCCGTTCTTGTGGTCTTCGGACTCACATTCTTCGCTTATGGACAAGGGACAAACGGAGGGGGAATGAATGGAGTGCATGCCAAGAGTGCACCCCTGCACAACCCTGCATGCCCATGCCTAGATTCAAGCCAATGAAGCTTGAAAATAAGCGAAACTCCAGAATGGCTCTCGCATAAAAAAGGAAGGGTGACTATTATTATTATTATTATTATTATTATTATTATTATTATTATTATTCGCTTCTCCTCACAGCTCAAGACAGGTTACAACATAGTTAAAACACAACCATTACATAAGATGCACATATCCTG
>NW_024814842.1:0-2329 GCF_019175285.1 Sceloporus undulatus
ATCATCATTATCATCATCATAATTTCTGCAGTGTTTTTGAACCAAATCTGAGAGAGCCCTGCAGCCTGGATCTGCCCAAATCCCAAATATTGCCCTCTCAGCAAAGCCTGGAGATATTATCCTTTAAGGACCAGAACTCCTCAAAGGCTGACTTTCCCAACCTCTCCTGAGAGACCCTCCTGGACCTAGAGCAGCCTCAAAGAAAGGGGTCCCATTGAATGGGGAGGGGCATGTCTTTCTGAGTCTGTGGGTCCAGAGGAAGATGACTGTTTTCTAGGACCCTCTTCCTAACCTCACAAGGCAGCTCTTAGCATTTGCCCAACACTGCTCTTGAACATGCAAAGATCAGGCAAGCAAGATCTGCTTTGCTGTTTGCAAAAAAATATGGAAAAATAATGGGCCCTTGGTATCCTTTGGGATTTGGTTTGGATAGAAAATCTATGGGTGCTCAAGTCCCATTATATTAAATGGGTGACCTTGGGTAAGTCACACTCTCTCAGCCTCAGAGGAAGACCAATGGCCAACTGGAAGGCAGACAACACACACACACATCTACATGATGGGAAATGGCATTCATTCTGGGCCATGAAACCCACTGCAGGGGAACCTTGGGCAGCAGACACTCTCTCAGCCTCAGAGGAAGACAAAGGGCAAAGTGGAAGGCAAACCTGAAGGCAAGGAAACCCTGGGAATAGGGTCACTAGACACGGGTTCAAGGCACGCAGCACACCCTCAGCCCCCAAACCACACTCTCTCAGCCTCAAAGGATGGCAATGGCAAACACCCTTCGACAGAACCTACAAAGAGACTCCTGTGACAGTTTTGCCTTAGGATCCTCAGGAAGGAATTGAAGGCACACAATTGTCCCCCCAAAGTCTGGGAGGAAAAGGAGGAGGAAGGTTTAGAGGAAGGTCCTGAGGAAGAGGAGGAGGAAGGCTTAGAGGAAGGCCCGGAGGAGGAGGAGGAGGAGGAAGGCTTAGAGGAAGGTTCTGAGGAGGAGGAGGAGGAGGAGGAGGAGGAGGAGGGTGGCGGCTAAGAGGAAGGGCCTGAAGAGGAGGAGGAAGAGGAACGCTTAGAGGAAGGGCCTGAGGAGGAAGAGGAGGAGGAAGGCTTAGAGGAAGGGCCGGAGAAGGAGGAGGAGGAGGAAGGCTTAGAGGAAGAGCCTAAGGAGGAGGAGGAGGAGGAGAAAGAGGAAGGGCTTATAGGAAGGGCCTGAGGAAGAGGAGGAGGAGGAGAAAGGCTTAGAGGAAGAGCCTGAGGAGGAGGAGGAGCAGAGAGACTTCTGTAGGATTCTGCAGAGGAAGAAGAAGGAGAAGGAGAAGAAGGGGCTCCTGAGCATACGCAGAGGCCTCTGGGGGAGAAGCCACAGGGAGAAATCTCCTGGTTGTAACTTAATATTACTATTATTAGTAGTAGCATTAGTATTATTACATTTTATTTATTTATAAAGACATGGAAAGACGTATTTATAAAGAGTATCTCAGTGAGTCTCTGTATTATAGCATCAGGAAAGATTTTAAGTGTTGTTAAGGTTTGGAAATGCTGTTTGGGGTCCATTCTGACTTTGGGGCCCTTTCATCCTCCATTTTGGGTTCAATGAAGGTCTCAAACTGCCATCTGCCAAGTGCTGAGGCAGAGGCAGACATTTTGTGTTCCAACGGCCATTTTGTGTTCTGGTGGCCATTTAGTGCTGTTTGTAACTGTTGGGAATAATGTTCCAGAACGTTCTCTGAGTTCTCAGTTGAACAGAGGCTTCTCTTTCTCTCCTGAAGCTCCAGAGAGAGAAGGAGGCCAGGCTCCTTGGGCCAAAAGGAAGGAAGTGTGTCCCTTTGTGTGTCTTTTGTGTGTCTCATACAGTTGTGCTCCTTCTGGGGAACATGGGTTTTAAAAGGGATCAGAAATGGGGAGGATAGTTTAATTACAAGCCTTATTATTATTCTTCGCAAACACTGGGCTTTGGCTCCTAAGAGGAGGCTAGTCCCCCAAAAAGGCCAAAATTCGCTCTTTTGGGAGGTTTTAAAAGTCTCCCCAGTTTCCTTATAGATTTTCAGGCAAGAAGGAAGGAGACAAACCAGAGTAACTCATTTTACCAAGAATGAAACAAACAAACATAGAAACAAACAAGAACAATAAAAATAAGGATTAGACAGAAAAGCAAACTGCTTTTATTGAAAAAAAAAGCAAAACCATTTTTAACAGGATAAAAAATCGACTTGGGTTCTTCTATCCTTTATAACCGACTGAGGCTGTATCTGAACTGCAGAAATAATCCGGTTGGAAAACACTTTTTTTTTCTTTTGTAATTTATTTATAAACAATCCTTTACAAA
>NW_024814843.1:0-1916 GCF_019175285.1 Sceloporus undulatus
ATCGCGTTACGAAATTTCCGGGATACGAAAAAGTTCCATTGGAAAAAACTGTTCCAGGATACGAAGGTTTTTTCGGGTTACGAATTTTTTTCGGCGCGAAATTCAAACGCGCGGCTTGCCAGCGCTAACGAAAAACCCTTTTCGGCTTGCGAAATGCATCGGGTTACGAACGGCGCGGCGGAACGAATTAATTTCGTAACCCGAGGGAGCACTGTATATGGTGGGATACATTGTCTAATTTTGTATTTGTACCTATATAAGCATACATACGTTTTTAATTAAAGCGTGTGTCTTCCTTCTTTTTGGGTAGTTAATTTCTTATTCCTTTTGATACTGTGTAAATGGACACCCTCTGACAAGCAAATGCTGTTGTGGTGAGCCTTCAAGTTGTTTCTGACTTACAGTGACCTTAAAATAAACCTATCATAGGGTTTTCTTGGCAAGATTTGTTCAGAGTTTTGCCCTTGCCTTCCCCTGAGGCTGAGAGAGTGTGACTTGCCCAAAGTCACTCAGTAAGCTGCATGGCTGAGCGGGGAATCGAACCCTGGTCTCTCCACAGTTATAGTCCTACGCTCAAACCACTATACTACACTGATCAAAACACCTGCCAGCATTTCACAGTTGGGACACTTGTGGCCAAGTACCATCAGAGTGTGGTCAATATGGCAAAGGTTACTAATGAGAAGGCACACACAACCTAGGAAAGGCTGAAACAACATGCTTTTGCCTGAGCCTACTGGAAAGGACAAAACTTCATCTCTTCCTTTCCTTGCCCTTTTACCCATGTCCAAGAGCATGGATGAAACCCATGGCATCCAGAAATCCCATGCTCAGGCATTATTATTATTTAGAGATACCCAACGGCATGGATGGATGGGAACTAAACAGCTTAGTGAGACCTGAGGTTGTTTGGGGGCCACATAAATCTAGCTGACTTCTGAGTATCATTTCCAATATGAAAATGTTAAGCACTTCCTGAATTTGCAATCCAAACAGATTTTTCTCTGCTGAGGAAAGAGAGGATAAACGTTCATTTTTAAAATAGCTTCCTTCCAATGTCTGTCCAGCAACAGAAGGTACGCAGAACATATGTATGTACAAACAATATGAAAGAAGTTGCTATTGACGTTGCATCAAAATATCCCAATATGATTTCTCAAAGAGGTTGTATTTGCACTCTTTTACTTACTGATGATGCTGTCCGCACAGATTTTTTTTTAAAAAAAGTGAGTCAACCTCCCATACGTTTTACAACACTCTCTCATTCCAAGTTTTGCAATTTTATTGCAAGATTATATTGTCCACGATAAAATCACTGTGTTGACCTCTTATAAATTTTATGGTAGTCACCCAATTAAGCAATAGCTGCGTATAGGAGCAAAATGACTGTGGGGAAATGGGCCAAACACTTAGGCCTGTTACAGACTGCCAAAATAAAGCTGCTTCGGGTCTCTTTAGAGGTATGCTGTTTAAATGATGCATGCATCTTATGAATCCGGAAGCTGCACCAAAGCTGCACTCCAGTGCTTAGGAATGGAGTGTGGCTTTGGCGCGACCTCCAGACTCTTTGCCTCCTCTTCCTCCTCCTTTGCCTCCGCCTCCTCCTCCAAGGCTCCTGACACTGGCCAATGGCAGACTGGGGCTGGAAACTAGGACACCCCCTGCTCGTCTGCCATTGGCCAGAAGGCTTAGGAGGCGAGCGCTGCCTCTTAAGCCCCGTGTGCAAGTGCACAAAAGGGACAAGCATACGCTGCTGCCAGCCCTGGCCCAGGCAAGCGCCGTGGGCTGCGCAGCAGCTGCTCTGGGGGGGAGGTGGAGGAGGAGCGATGGAGGCAGAGGGCGGCGCAGCGCGGCCATGGAGGAGGAGGAGGAGGAGGAGGTGGGTGGCTGGCCAGCCGCGTTAGCAGCCGCGGTAA
>NW_024814843.1:2016-2329 GCF_019175285.1 Sceloporus undulatus
CGGCCATGGAGGAGGAGGAGGAGGAGGAGGTGGGTGGCTGGCCAGCCACGCTAGCAGCCGCGGTAATGGCCACATGAGCGCACCCGGCCTGGAGGCTGGGCCCGGCACAAAGGCCGGAATTGGGGGGGAACCGGGCCGGGGCGGGCAAGGGCCCCCCCAAAAGCGGGTTTGTCTTGGGGGCCACCAGGATATGGCATCCCTACTTAGGACCCATGCATCATTTAAATAGCATACCTCCAAAGAGACCTGAAGCAGCTTTATTTTGGCAGGCCTTACATTCTGCGGTTGGTTCTTCTGATTCAGATTTGGAGAA
>NW_024814844.1:0-2329 GCF_019175285.1 Sceloporus undulatus
CCAAGGCTTCAGTCCATCATGTAAAACTTAAGGTGCCGCTAGATTTTTTTGGTGCTGGTGTTTTGGTTCTTGTGAAACCTAAGCATTTCTTTTTGTTTCACTCCCATTCAATGTGATGGAGGCCTGTGTTAACATGACTGAGCATGGATGCAAGAGGTCCGCTTCTGTGTACGTGCCAAAGGCACAGCAGCTACAAGGGACGCAGGAAAGAAATTGCAGCACAACTGAGAAACAAGTGTTGACTAAGACTGTGGAAATCACGCAACAGGTTTACTCAGAAATACGTTGCACTGCCAAATTCATCATAACCCTTAGAGTTGATTTTGCGGTTAGGAGTGCAGCCTTTAAGCCAAGAAAGGGTGAATCCGGGGACACGGCGCTATTATCCGTGGGGGCATTCACACTCACTCTTTTGTGCCAAGGAGATGCGGATCACCATGTCGATGCATATGAGGTTTGTTGTTCCCAATTTGTTTTGGGTTCACACACCTCTCTGTGTCATTGTAAGCCTGCGTTACTCATACATGCCATCGTCTTGGGATAAAATGGAGCCACCTCCATTCCCTTGTATGATACAGAGTGATCTGAATCGACTCAGAAATTCACACTGAACCATAGAGTTGGAAGAGACCCCAAGAAGGGCCATCCAGTCCAACCCCATTCTGCCGTGCAGGAACTCACAATCAAAGCATCCCCGACAGATGGCCATCCAGCCTCTGTTTAAAGACCTCCAAAGAAGGAGGCTCTGGGACTACATCTTGCATTGTCGAACAGCCCTTACTGTCAGGAGGTCCTGCCTAATGTTTAGGTGGAATCCCTTTTGCTGTAGCTTGCAACCACTGTTCCGGATTCTATTCTCCGGAGCAGCAGAGAATGGGGCAGTGCAGCTTGTACCTGTTGAATGCCCCATTTTGGCTGGCCTGTCTTTGCAGAAGAAGCAGGCAGTTCAGGCTGCCTCTGGGTCTTCAGCCCGTTGTGGGAACCAGCAGTGTGATCGGTGGGTTCATTCGCAAATCGGGAAACCCCAGAGGGAAGCCAGCATTGCAGGCTGGACCTTCCGAAAAAATATCTTCTCCTCTGCTGGTGTCATGCATTGCTTAAGAAGCAAGCATTTCTACTTGAGTTCATGTCACAGGCAAATATGTCTAGCCGGGAAGCACCGGTTATATCAAAAGTGTTATCAGCGACAAGAGAGTAGAATGCAAACTTGGCTCCATTTTAGAATCATAGAATCATCGAGTTGAAAGAGACTGCAAGGGCCCCCCAGTCCAACCCCATTCTGCCATGCAGGAACTCTCAACCAAGACATCCAGCCTCTGTTTAAAGACCTCCAAGGAAGGAGGATTTTCTCGCAAACCATTTGGTATCTCCTCCGCCGCGTCATTTACGCCGCTTGAAACACTTCCAGGGCATAAGCTGCCTTTTGTAATCATTTTCAAAGCATCTGAGAGCTTTCGGTGCCAGTTGCCAGTATCTGACAAATTTACCACCACGATAAAGATGCAATTTCCTTCCCAGAGAGGGACTGATAGCATAACTTAGATGTTTTCCTGCTCTTCCTCTTTTTTGGAGGGTGACAATCTGTTGCCGTGTTGCTAAGTTGTTCATCAGAACAACTGCATTTTGTGGGAGAAAGTGCCTTTCAAGACTGGGATTGTGCATCATAGCCAAAGACTCCTCACAAGGGGAAAGCACACACAAAAATGCTCCATGCTCCAAATCTGGGAAATGTTCTCCCTTTCCCCCATCTTCCTCTTTTGGGCAGGAAACATTTTTTGCGGCAGAGGTTTGTAACAAGAGGAATATATATCTACAATCGCTTCCCCATCCTGCCATGATTTCGGCACTACTGAACCCATAACGTCCCCAGAAGACTACCCCCATCGCTCACACTTGAACCGTTATTTGTACGTTCATCTGCATTTGTTAATGTATTATTAACAAACAATATTTGTTAATGGATTATTAAATTTCAATTTATCAATCTGTTATTAAAAACTAGCAGCACACACATGTAAAATGAAACAACCAAGTCAGGGAAGCTTGGATGGGAATGAGGGGAGGGAAGGGTTGGGAGATCCTCGCGTTTTCACTTCGGGTTAAACAAGGGTGCTCCTGAGCATGTGCAAAGTGCCTTCACCCCTCTGGTGAAACCACAATACATTCACGTGAAACGGGGATGAGAGAGCATGGAGCACAACCCCAGAGGGACTTCTCTGACTCCTCTTAATGGAAGCAGACTTTAATCTACGAAAGCCCATGCCGCCAACGTCTTTCTTTCAGCGAGTCTCAAAGGCGCTGCGACATCTCTCTACGTGCTTATTTTTAC
>NW_024814845.1:0-2329 GCF_019175285.1 Sceloporus undulatus
GAACCTAATTGTGTAAGACCAATTGCCTCTTCCAATATCAATTAAAGGACATGTCAACAATGGCTGATAATCAGTTTCAGCAAATCCCAAGAAAATTAGCAGATCATACTTAGTAGTAGGAAAATTGCAGTCTAGTTCAGTTTTAAAAACATCTAAGGACTTATCAATAACTCTTCGTATTTTGGAAAGAAGAAACACGAACTTTAAAAAAAATGAACTTGGAAGAAACCAAAATCAACAGATTCATTTAGCGTGTCCAGGCTTCAGGTACTTTATTCTTGAGCATATGGTTTTGAATCTAAGTACAGTCAATCCTTCCTATCCAAGGATTCCTTATCCACACACACACACACACACCAAAAAAACAAACCTTGATTTTGCCATGTTATATAAGGGACATGATTTTACTACACCATTGTTTATTATGGGACTTGAGCATCCATGGATTTTTGGTATCCATCCATGTTTTCTTAGAGAATCTTCTTCTTTGACTTCTGTCTGGAAAACTTGGGGCTTTTTTGGTGCTAAGAATATCTGTACCTATTGAACTTGGCTGATGATATGAGGAAAAAATTGTTTCAGTTTTCTTTTTAAGAATGTACCAAAACCTGTATATGCAGGATGGAAAGAACTTGAGGATTTTAAAAAAATAATAATGTGGGGGGAAATTACATTGACAAGATTGTCCCAGATTTAACTCCCCCTCATGACTCAAGGAGAGGTGGGAAAAGACTCCATCCCATCCCCTCCCAGCCATGTGAGTCCATCTCAGCTCTGGCACAGACCATCTCAGCCTTCCTGCCCTCCACCTTCCAGACGGAGAAAAGGAAAAACAACTGGGAGGAAAAGGAAGAGAAAAGCCAGCCACATGAGTTCATCTCAGCTCTGGCGCAGACCATCTCAGCCCCCCCTCCCCCCGGCTGACTTCCAGACGGAGGAAAGAGAACAGAAAGGACGTAAACGAAAAATCAAACAAGAGCCAGAAGACAGATGAAAATAAAGAAGGTCATGAGGGGGGAATAGGAAAGGAGGGAGAAGGGGAGAAGGGTAGGGAAACGGTCAATTCAACAATAGTGGGAGGAGGGAGAATAACAAATGAATACAACTACTGGGCAGCAGCAGTAGTGGTGGGTGTCACTAAAGTGAAGAATAGCAGTGACATCACAGCTAACACTTGTTAGCACTGCACACAGGGACATGTAGATGGCCCTCTTTGTGTAACCCCCCACCTTGAAAACCCTCTGAAGAGACAGTGAAAGTGTCACACAGGCAGGACATGAGCACTAAAAGAGAGACAGATAGAAACTAAAGGAAAACACACTTGCAAGAGCAGATAAGGGCAGGGGAAAATGACGAAGCAAGCAGTAAACACCTTCAGAAAGATGAACCCCATGAGAAGAAGCACTACACATAAAAAAGGGACATGGAATGTGAGAAGCATAAGCCAAGGGAAGCTAGACATAGTGAAAATGGAAATGCAATGGATGAACATAGCAGTAATGGGGGTGAGTGAGTTAAAATGGTCAGGAATGGGCCACTTTGAATTAGACAACCACACAGTGTTCTACTCAGGGAATGAAAAGACAAGAAGAAATGGGGTGGCTTTCATACTAAGAAAAGATGTTGCAAAAGCAGTCAGAAGATACAATGCAAAATCAAACTGAATCATCTCAATAAGGCTCCATAGAAAACCTATGAATATCACCATAATTCAAGTATATGCACCAGCCACTGATGCAGAACAAAAAGAAATTGATAGATAATATTATTTATTTATTTATTTATTTATTTATTTATATCCTGCCCAATCATGAAGAATCCGGATGGGTTACAGCAGTTAGAGAAATACATCACAATAACAATAGAATAAAAATAACATAACAAATTACAATAATAATAAATAGCAAGAAGAATGCATAGCAAATAACAATAATAAAAATTTCATAACAATTAACAGATAAAATCAATACAACTTAAAATTAATCCCCAGAATACATAGCAAATAACAATAACAAAAATAACAAATCATAATAGCAATAATAGCAAAAACTGACAATGTCTAACTCCATCCTGGCAGCAGAAATACAATACAACGCAAAATGCAAGATGACAATAACAACAAAAGACTGGTCCTTAATACTCCCTCAGGTATTAACTGATAATAACATTCCTCTCAGGCTGGAACAGTCTTCCGGAGGGCTGGGGAGCCGGCGTTAAGATGCTGGCCTGGTATCTCTCAGTCTCAGTAGCTGGTTTGGTGTCTCTCAGCCTCAGTGGCTGGTCTGGTGTTTCTAGGGGTGGGGCAGCTTTGTAGAGTGCTGCTCCATGC
>NW_024814846.1:0-2329 GCF_019175285.1 Sceloporus undulatus
AGGTACATGACGGCCATGGCAATTTGCTTTTCCACAGGGACTGCCTTACGTAGCCTTGTGTCTCTCCGGGTAAGATGAGGACGCAGCTCCTTAACAAGCATATTAAAAATAGCGCGAGGCATTCTGAAAGTCCGTTTCCACATCTCATCAGACCAGACAGTTCTGGCATAAACATTCCAGTGAACATCAGATTTGGGGTAAATCCACCACCTTCTAGCCATCGGCTGAATGCTCAGTTGGGAATTTTGCGAGTACAAACGAAGCATGCCATTAAGATCTTCAAGATGTGCAAGCATTTCTGCATCATGTTCACCATTTTCAAATGTAGACATGACTATTTCGCGTTGCTCCATCAAGTGATGCAAAAGCAAGCCAATCAGAGAGAAAAAATTATGAAACTCGCCTAGAGGATCCATGGCTGTATGAAGGAGGAGAACAGCGGAGCGAAGGGGGAGGACTTGTAAGGCTCAAGAGCTTTTGACGTGCCGAAGCGCAGCCTGATTGGTCCTTTCCAAAAAAAGGCGCAAAACAGAAGGGGAAATGGTAACGGACGGACAAATGGGAACGACTGTAGGACTTACATCGAGTTATATTACTCCGGTTTAAAACTACGTCACTACTATGTCATTTGATTGACAACCACGAAACTGGTTTAAATCCTACATTATACACCGATTTATGTCTTAAATGGGGACAATCAGCGACATTAAAACCGATTTATAGGGATGAATGGGAACGAAAAATACCCCGATTCGGAAAGCGGGGTAAATAGCGTGGTATTTTAAAACGGATTTAATACAATTGGTGTATTCTATAGCGATTTAAAAGTTAAGTGGGAACACCCCCTCTGTGTGCTTGAAACCAGGATGGGGTTTCTGGATTGCTTTTTTTTTTTTTTTTACAACTTCATGCCCTTCTCCCCATCACCTGACCTGGGGCAATGGCTCTCAATAGTTCTCCAGAGAGCCTGAGCTCTTGAAGTGAGGGAGTGTGGAAGCAGTTCATGAAAAAATAGTCAAGCAACCCATCGTAGTTTCAGCCACACAACAGCCAGCCTGCCTGGCTGGGGAGAAAAGGAGGATAACCAAGGCCAGGCTGCTGAAAAGGGTGCAGAGACCTCTCTGTATGCCTGAAGATACACATAAAAACACTATATAGCACACATATTAAAAATCTGCCTTCCTGCCTTCCCAGTAATGTCTGTTTTTGTAGTGTCTTTCCATTCTTGATCTGTGTATTTCTTATATGAAGCTCTACTTAATAAAACTTACTTGTTTCTTATGTTTCCTATCACATTTGTCATATTAATTATTTTGAGGATCTCCATTAAGTCACATATTTTCAATAACCATCCATATTGTCAGTAGCATCATTGGGGGTGGGTAGGGCACAGGAGATGCAGACCATACTGGATGACATTCCAGGAAGGAGGGGTGACACCTGGTCAGCCCCTCATACCACCTCCATGCTCCATCTGCCTTTTGTGTCATTCCGTCTCCTAGGTATGTGTGCTGCTTTATCCCCCGCGTAGCTCTATCATCCCTGTCTGCATGCCGCTTCATCTTCACACATGTACTCCATTTCTCCCCCACTCATGCCACTCTGTTCCCCACTACATGCCCACTGCTCCATTCTCCTCCATGCACTCTGTCCCCAATGTCCCATCCTTTTTCCTCATCAGGGAAAGGTCAAGCCAGCTCAGGGAGAGGGAGCGGGTGCCGTCCTGGAATTCCTGCCCCCGGAAACCTCCTGGAAGTCCTGCCCCAGAAATTCCGCCAGAAGTCACCTGGTGTAGGAATGCCACTGCATCTTGTTTTCCCAACCTAACTCCCTCCCACCACTTCACGTGGACACCCACTCACTCTAGCCATAAGCAACATTTTCCTCTTGCTTTT
This sequence comes from Sceloporus undulatus, assembly GCF_019175285.1. Lineage (NCBI taxonomy): Eukaryota > Metazoa > Chordata > Lepidosauria > Squamata > Phrynosomatidae > Sceloporus > Sceloporus undulatus. The sequence goes on from NW_024814846.1 coordinate 1,896, forward strand.
GTCCGTCAAGAATGGTTGTTAAAGCTGAACTTGTCACCTCATCACCATACCCACATGTTTTGCAATTCCATAGGTATTCATACTATTTAATTATAAGAGTCCTTCTTGGGCATAATTTCATTCCATGCATCTGAGAAAGTAGACCAAGTCTACAATGCTTGTGCTACAACTGTGTAGAAGTTGTAGCACAAGCATTTGTAGACTTGGTCTACTTCCTCAGATGCATGGAATGAAATTATGAAAGGGATCTTGTAGCACCTTTGAAGCTAACTGTGTATAAGTCAGCCTCAAAGGTGCTACAAGATCTCTTTGCATAGTAATATTCCAGACTATCACAGCTATGTCTTTGAATTCTACTGCTATGAAGAGAAGTTGAAGGATTTGGGCACGCTCAGCTTGGTGAAAAGAAGACTTAGATGCAACGTGAGCACACT
>NW_024814847.1:0-2329 GCF_019175285.1 Sceloporus undulatus
TAAAACCAACCCCTTGCAGATGGGAAGGGTGTACTGTACATTTAAGTAGAAAAGACCAACTGCTGCAATGTTTGATATCATACCTTGTATAAATTAGACAACTTGATATGGGCATTTAATTCATTATGGAATCTTTCTTCCATACCAGCTTGCTGTTCTTTTGCCTGCAGTCAATACACAAACAATAAAGAACCAAGAAATATTTACATCACAACAGCAGTTCAGTACTAACAAATAATCATTAAAAATCCACTACATTTGATATGGAATAAAGGGTAAAATCCTCAACTTTTTGATATCATAGTGGAATAGCTTTCGAAACTAAACTTATACCAGACCATTTCATTTCATAAATTCAAATGTTTCAGTGTATTTTCCAAATGCTGCCATATCTGGATGGCTATGCCATGAACACTTTCACTGCATTTCTTGTAAAAAAAACTCTAGATATCTCAGTAACAGAGCAATTCTACCTACTGATGTCAAGAGGGGGAATAATTCCTCCAATGAATCCAAAGAAACTGCATCTCCATTTTTTAAATTTGTTAATGAACTGCCTTCAAGTCAAACAGTGGGAGAAAATTGCCACCTGCAGATCATACGTCAGTCTGGAGGATAAGAAGAGGGACTGGGAAGGCTATGAGTTCCATAGTCTGTCCACCCAAAGTCTCTCCTAGAATGTTTCTTGGCACAGCCCTGATCTTTTTACCAACATCAGAGTTCTAATGTTGAAAAATAACTGCTGCAGTATCTGTGGTTAAGTTTGCCCCTCCGAGAGCACTTCTCTATTACTTTGCTCATGGAGTGTTTGTACTTGAGACACCTACAGAGAAAAGACAAAATTGGACGGGGAAAGTACCAGTCAATAATGATCCAGCTGCCGTCAGGCAATAAGATTTTGTCTGGGGAAAGTTAAAGATTCCGTGTGGCAGTTGGGATTGGACACTTAGGAAACTGCCTGGTCCAGAGAAGGACAGTTATAGGAAGGGTTTCAGGGAAAGACAGGGTCTGTTCCAGAGGGGACCTTGGTTATAGTATAGAATGAGGGAATTTTAACCAGAGAGCGACTCTAGTTGAGAGAGTTATTATAATTAGTCTGAGTGGCAATACTATTTGTGTGTAGGCTTAGGAAAGTAGGCAGGAAGGACAGAGTCAGTGTCCTTGAAGTCTAGTAACAGTGTGAAGTCGAAGGCTTTCATGGCCAGCATCCATATTTGTTTGTGGGTTTTTCGGGCTATGTGGCCATGTTTTAGAAGAGTTCATTCCTGACGTTTCGCCAGCATCTGTGGCTGCCATCTTCAGAGTAACAGTGTTACTCTGTAGAGTGTTTAACATTTGCAACAAAGAAACCTCTAAGAAATAACAAGTGCCTGAACCCACAACTGTTTATTTCAAATCAGTTCAAATAATAACTGTTTAAATTTTCTGTATAATAAAGTTCCTATTTTATTTTATTAAAAGGCTTGTCTGCAGTATAAATTATTTCCACGCGACTATTGTGAACCAGAGTTTTAAAAAGGGTCTGCTCAAGTTTGGGGACCCACTGTCACAAAAGTGAAATTTTGGTGGCAGTTAAAAGAGTGTGCATCTTTTGAAACATTAGTAAGGTGAAGTAGTAGGGTCTTCTTCACAACACCTACAAAGAGATTACAGCGGACCCTTGTTATATGCTAGGGTTTGGTTCCAAGATCCCCCGTGCATAATAAAATCCATGGATGCTCAAGTCCCATTAAATATAATGACATAGCAAAATGGTGTCACTTATAAAAATGGAAAATCAAGGTTTGATATTTGAAATTTATACTTTTTTGGAACATTTTCAAGCTGTGGATGCTTGAATCAGTGTATAAAAAATCTGTGTATAAGAAGGGCCGACTGTACTGAATTGCAGCCTAGGACTCCTGAGCCAAGTGTACCTATGTTTGCTCAGAAGTAAATTTCACTGAACTTTACAGGACATGGCTGCAGCCATATGGGAAAGTAAAAGCAACAACAAGCATAAAACCCCTTCAAATATTGTTACGATATTGTCAGTAGTGGAAATCAAAGCAACAGAAATAATGTTTACCTCTTTCAGTTTCACTAAAAGATCTTCCACATGTTTCTGCAGATTTTCATTGGACTGTTTAAGTCCACTGACTTGATCTTCCAGCCTGGAAACCTATGCAAAAGTAGATGAAAATCATGATTAAAGCCTCTGGAATATCAAGACTTAAATTCTGTATATACTTGACTACAAGATAAGCTCACATATAACTTAAGGGCAATTTGGAGGTCAAAATTATGGATTTTGATATGACCCATTGATAAGTCAAGGGTAAAACTTTGC
>NW_024814848.1:0-2329 GCF_019175285.1 Sceloporus undulatus
CAGGACTTACCATCAAGCAAAAGGTGGATGATAGGAAGTCACTAGGGGGTCACCCAGGGACCAATAAAAACAGAATGGGATGAGCACGCTATTTTGTTACCATATTAGCAGAAACTGGTTTAGGAGCTAGGAAAGAGAAGCAGGAAAGGAGACAAGGAGCAGTTCATTTTCTTCCAGCCACACTTAGAGGTGGTGCAGCCGTGATGTCATAATGGCGGCACCCATGTAGACAGGGTGCCACCATTACAACACTGCAGGTACGTGCGGGGCATCTGGACAGAATGCCCTGAGGCAACCTTAGCTTGTATCCAGGCTGGCACTTTGCACCGGTCTGGATACCACCACAGATAGGGTGTCTGTGAACACAGATCTTAAGCAGTAATCACAATTCTGAGATAAATCGATCATTTTGAACAGGATCTATTAAAGACAGTTTGACTTTACAGAAATGTATAATATAATTATGCCTCACACACATACACATTTTATTTATTAATTTGGTTTCAGTTCTTCCTAAATTCAGTGTGCAAATCTCCTTAAAATACCACAGTTTCATGCATTCTTCCTCATTAATGAAAGGAAACTAATACATTAACTTTACACTTGACCATATTCTCATGTTACTGAGCTACATGCCTTTACAAATTCAGAGATGTTTTCAGATGCAAAGTTTTCGAGACTGGCTGGAATCCTATTTGCTTGTTTTACTTACCCTGCCCATCAACCCCAAGGGTTCCCAGAGTGGCTTATTATTAATTTGATAGTCCCCCATTCTCTGTTTTATAATCTAAATAAGAAATGACGCACAAGGAAAAAGGGATAGTGAGGTGTAATTAAGTTCATCGGTTCCTGGTTGCTCTTTTCCCCCACAGAGGCAGTGGCAGTTAAAATGAAAAAGAAACTGTCGTTACCCTGGGAGCTCAGGCATAATGGTTAGTTAGGCCCAAATTAGAGCAGACCCAAAAGTAGTGGTGTAGTGGCATGGGTGTTGGACTAATACTCTGGAGACCAGGATTCAAATCTTCTCTTGGCCACAGAAGCTCACTGGATGAATTTGGACAAGTCACACACTTTCAGCCTCAGAGGAAGGCAAAACTGAATAAATCTGGCCAAGAAAACTCTGTGACAGGTTCTCCTGATATTTCCCCTAAAGTCAGAAATGACTTGAGGCCAGACAATAACAAAAGACCCATTGAATCTATTTGTTGATGGTAAGTCAAAGTGATTCAAATGGCTCTAGGCATTTAGGTAAGCATGTGATGTATAATTTGGACTACAGATGTTTGAGACTTTTGTTTAGTCCACATATTAATTCAAATAGATATTCTCACTTTTGCAAATATGCTGTTCATAATAGTTGTTCAGTGTTTATATTTCTATTTTCTGATACAGTTCTCAGCACAAACCATAACAAAATATCCAAAGGTATTGTCGTGTTAGTCTGTGAAATCAGTATGTAGAGAGATATTGTAGCACCTTTGAGACTAACGTGAAGCCAAGACACACTACAGAAATAATCCAGTTTGAGACCACTGTAACTTCCCTAGCTCAGTGATAGGGAATCCTGGGAACTTTAGCTTTGTGAGACATTTGGCCTTCTCTCTCAGAGTGCTCTGGTGCCACAACAAGCTACAGTTCCCAGGATTCCCTAACATTGAGCTAGGCAGTTAAAGCGGTCTCAAAATGGGTTATTTCTATAATGTGTTTTGGACCTGAAAGAAAGAATCATGCTTCCAATTTCTTTCTTTCAAAGGTGCTACAATATCTCTTTACATACTCATAACAAAATATGTATAAGAATATGTGTCTGGTGAAAAAAATACAGAAAAATCTGCTTAAATTACAGACTGGTGCAGAAAGGACTCGTGAAAAGGTGCAAAATGGCCATAGGCCAGAAGTAGACTTTCTTTTGTCCATCCAAGCCACACACACAATAATGGGGTTGCATACCAGGCCAAGCTCATGTGGATCTTTAGGTCCTGAGAAAATATATCCCCACCCCAAAATGCTTAAGTGCTTACCACTTTATTTGTTGAAGTTGTATGACTAGATGAAATTATCAGTTTGGTGCAAGCTGAAGAAGTCAGATAGTTAGTTCAACATGCACAGAGTTGCAAGTGAAAAAATTCAACTGTACTGCTGAGGAGCAGCATGGCATTAAAAAAAAATCCTGTGTTATTGAAAAGCTTTTTGTAGAACCCATGGTTAATACATCACGTTTTAAAGTGTAACACTTTTTTTGTGCAGGCTTTTTTTTCAACATCAGTTTTTAAGAGGCTGGTTCATCATCTTTGAACATTTTTTTCTTCATACTGTACCAGAACTAGAC
>NW_024814849.1:0-2329 GCF_019175285.1 Sceloporus undulatus
CGAAAAAACCTTCGTAAGCCGAAACAATAAATCCCTATGGGATTTTTTCGTATCCCGAAAAATTCGTAAGCTGGGTAATTCGTATCCCGGGGTACCACTGTAATACAAAAATAAATTAATTTGAGATGTAGTGCTGGAGAAGAGTGCTGAAGATATTGTGCAGGGTCAAGAAGACAAACAAATGGGTTCAAGAACAGATCACGCCTAAACTCTTCCTGGAAATCAAGGCGGGTTACAGACCTCCGAAATGCGGTGGTCTCCCGCCGCCGCCGGTTGCAGCGTCCAGGAGCCGCAGTGGCCCTTCCTGGGCCCCAGAAAAGACGTCACGAGGCGCTAGTCGCACACTCATGCCGTCACTTCCGGGGCACCGCGTGCAGACTCAGAGCATCCGTTACATCAAAATGGCGGCGGCCGTGTGGAACAGCCGCCACCATTTGTTACGGACTCTGTCCATAACAGGGTAAGGGGCATCTGGAAGAGACGCCCCTTTTTCAAAATGGGACGTCTTATGGCTGTCTGTAACCTGCCCAAGATGACTAAATTGAGGCTGTCGTACTTTGGACACATATGAGATGGCATGACATTAAAAAAGACAATGAAGATGGAGAAAGTGGAGAGAAGTAGAAAGAGAGGAAGACCAGAAGCCAGATGGATAGACTTAATAAGGGAGATCAAGGTTACAGGACCTGAGCAGAGAGACAGAGGATAGGAGGGCTTGGAGACGTCTCATTCACAGGGTTGCCATGAGTCGAGGTTGACTCGAAGGCAGCTAACAACAAAACAACAACTCACCTATCATGTCATTGAAAACAGCTGGGGGATATTTTAAGAATGTCTTTCTCAACCATTCTTGATCCATCAGACCTTTCATCTGGCATTGGTCATAAAGGCAGGGAGTACATCCCTCCCAGGTATCTTGGCACATTTACAATAGTGAGCCATTTCTATATGGCTATGGCAGTTAATTTAGGAGCTGCCCAACCTGAGCATAGCTGTCTCTTGAGAATCGTGAGGAATGGCTCACCTGCTGTGTTGCCAAGGAAGATGGAAGGCATGACTGTTTAATGAGCATCCATGGTCATGAAATACTTTAATATTAAAATACTGTAAAGAGAGCCAGTGTAGTGTAGTAGTTTAAATGTTGGATTAGGACACTGGAAGAACACGGTTCGAATCCTGGCTTGGCCATGGAAACCCACTGGGTAACCTTGGGCAAATCACACTCTCTCAGCCTCAGAGGAGTCTCAAAAGAAACTTGCCAAGAAAACTCTATGATAGGTTCGCCTTAGGGTTGCCATAAGTCAGAAATGACTTGAAGGCACATAACGATGACAACAATGAAGTTACATTATAGAGGATTTTTTCAAGATAGTTGAAGCCAAATATCAGGTTTTTTGGAAGCTTGAGGGCCGCAAGCCTGACACATTGACACTATAGCAGCAGCTTCTCACTGTCTTTGTGCCTGCAGCTTAACACAGTAATGCAACATTACCCAAACAAATACTGCTGAGGAAGAGGAGGATTTGTAACATTAGACAATAAGAACCAACAGAGTTTGTGCATAATGGCATTTGAGCAGCCGCAACCTAAGCAGTGAGAAATTCAAATTTCAGGAGCAACTGTCTCTAAGGATTCCTAGCCATTCTCAACTCACCTCAATGGCAGATCCTTCAGAGGTAAAGAAATGACAGCTTGCTTTGGAGCCAAAGTTGACTGGTCACAGCACTGAGGATCATCCTCATGTAAATATCCTAGAAATTCTGCAAGCATGTGTTCAGCTTTTTCTAGAAGCAACTGATGTGCCTATAAGTCAAGGAAGTCAGTCAAAAATCACATGCAACCCGTTTCCCAGTTCAAGTCAGCAGAGAAGAGCATTAGCTTCATCTTCAGTAATTACATTCCAGAAGCAAGTTTCCTTTCCATCGACAGAGTTTGAAAAGACCACACATGTATTTGAATCTGGTTCCCAGGGAAGTACCGGTCATGCTTCTCAGAGAAGCATAGGAGAATGCCTCAAGAAGACCTCACTCAACAAGGAGCTGCATCCAACCTTAGCTCTTGACTGATAGACTGAGGCTTCCCACACTTCCATTTGCCTCATTCATCTGTCATTTAAAAATAATAAGCCTACAGCTAATATGCAATGTGTGAAGTAATCCCAAGACATTATGTGGGATTACTATGTGGGATGTTGTATGGGATTACTACACACATAGAACATGTTGTTGTTTTTGTTGTTGTGTGCCTTCAAATCGTTTCTGATTTATGGTGACCCTCTCATGGGGATTCCTTGGCAAGATTTGTTCAGAGGAGGTTTGCCATTGCTTCC
>NW_024814850.1:0-2328 GCF_019175285.1 Sceloporus undulatus
AGAAGAGATACAAGGACTCCCTGAAACAACATCTCAGGCTTGGCCAAATTGATCACCAACAACAGTCTGCCATGGCCTCTCATCGGGAGGCATGGAGATGCACAATCCACGATGCTGCAGCCTTTTTCGAAAGCTCACGCTGAACGAGTCTAGAAGAGAAACAACAGCAACCCGGAAACATCACCCAAGGAGACTTTCCACTGTGCTTTGTGCAACTGGACCTGTTTGTCCCAGATTGGCCTTTTTAATCACCAACGCACTTGTACAAATGAGTCCTTCCTGAATCTTCGTTTGCGAAGCAAAGCCAGAGAGAGAGATATCACCTATAATAGTATTATAATAGCTATTGCTTCCATCCTTTTTTCATTCTGATCTCAATCTACAATCATTTAATTGTGTGTGCATGTGTATGTATATGTCTATATGTGTGTGTGTGTGTGTGTGCATATGATCTTACAATACTGTACTCCAAGCATCTGAGAAAGACTGTATCTGCACTGCAGAAATAATCCAGTTTGGCATCACTTCGACTACCATGGCTCAATGCTATGGAATCCTGGGAACTATAGTTTGTTGTGGCACCAAAGCTTTCTGAACAGAGAAGGCTAACACAAAACTCACAAAACTATAATTCCCAGAATCCCATAGCATTGAGCCAGGGCAGTTTAAGTGGTGTCAGATGAGATGATTTCTGCAGTGCAGATGCAGCCGAAATGAATCACAACCCACAGAAGCTGATGCTGAAATAAAACCCTTAAGTCTTTACTTGCTTTGTTGTTATTAGCTGCCTTTGACTCACAGCAACGCTCTGGATGAACCACCTCCAAACCCCTCTATCCTCCATTGCTCTGCTCAGGTTCCCTTGATTTAGCCACATAACCTCCCGAATTATGTCTGGCCATTTGGCATGCAGCCTTCCTCTCTTTCTACTTCCTTCTACCTTTCCTAGCATTATTCTCTTTTTTAATTATTCATGCCTCTTATGATGTGGCCAAAATACAACAGACTCAGTTTAGTCATTTTGGCTTCCGGGGACATTTCAGACTTGGTCTGTTCTCGGACCCATTTGTTTGTCGTTTTGACTGTCTGTGGTATCCTCAGCCTCTTCTCCAGCACCACATCTCAAATGAATTGATGTTCTTCTCATCCACTTTCATTACTGCCCAGCTCTCACAGCCGTACATTGTAACAGGGAATACAATGGACTGCTTAGTGTTCAGTTGTATATCTTTAGACTTTAGGACCTTGCCCAGTCCCTTCATGGCTACTCTTCCCATTCATAGTCTTGTTTTGATTTCTTGACTGCAGTTTCCCAATCTGATCAATGTTTGCTCCAAGATACATTGTTTTTGTTTTCTTTATGTTCAGTAACAAGCCTGCCTTTGCAATTTCTTCCTTCACCTTCCTTAGTAATTGTCCCAAGTCCATGGTGTTTTCCGATAGTAGTATCGTATCGTCCATGTATCTTAAGACTGCTGATGTTCCTTCCTCTTATCTTTCCTCCTCCTTTTCAAACCAGCTCTTCATTTATTTTCTGCATGTAAACTGAACAGTTGGGGTGATAAGATGCAGCCTTTTGCCAATTGAGAACTATTCTGTTTCTCCATGTTCTGTTCTGACAGAAGCCTCTTGTCCTGAGTACAGATTCCTCATCAGGACTATCAGAGGTGTTGGCTCTCCCATGGCTTTAAGGGCTTTCCTTATGCATTCAAAGGCTTTGCTGTAGTGACCAGTGTTTCATAAACTCTGGTCTTCCAAGTGGTTTGGACTTTACTGGTCAGTAAACGGGGGAGCTGTAATCCTGGGATCAAATTTAGGAAACACTGCTATAGTCTATTGAGCACACAGTGACTTTTCCCCCTGGAATGCCTCTGTACAGTCACACAACTACAAATCCCAGAATTCCATATCACTGAGAGCCATGGCAGTTAAAGGTGGACTATTTCTGCAGTGTAGATGCAACCAAAATGAATTACAACTCATAGAGTTGGAAGAGACCCCAAGGACCATTCAGTCCAACCCCATTCTGCCATGCAGGAACTCTCAGTTGAAGCATCCCTGACAGATGGCCATCCAACCTCTGCTTAAAGACCTCCAAGGAAGGAGACTGCACCAAAATCTCTGAGGGAGTTTGTTCCAGTGTCAAACAGCCCTTTCTCTCAGGAAGTTCCTCCTAATGTTGAGGTGAAATCTCCTTTCCTGCACTTTGCATCCATTGTTCCGCATTCTAGTCCCTAGAGCAGCAGAAAACAAGCTTATTCCCTCCTCAATATGAAATTCTTTCAAATATTTAAACAGTGCTATCATATCACCTCTTAACCTTCTCTT
>NW_024814851.1:0-1653 GCF_019175285.1 Sceloporus undulatus
TTTCTTCTCCGGCTCTCTTCACATATTTAATTTTGCTCATATTTATGCATAATATTAGATCAGGTTTTTATCCTCAGCCCATCTTTTCTCCCAATACGTCACTATCTGCATCCAATCCTTTTCTATTCTGTCTCTCATCTTATCCTCCAGAGTACATGAAAGTCTATCCAACTCTCTAATCTCATTAAGTCTTAACAGCCCCTCATCTACCTGTAACTTCTCCTTTGATTACCAATATTTTGCTCTCAAAATCCTGGCCAGTGTTATCATGTATAGCATAATTCGCCATCGCTTCTTCTCATCCTCTGCCTTCATGAAATGTGTCATATTCAGAAGGTACAATTCCGGCCTTTTCTTGTATTTTATACCATAAATTTGCTGTATTATTCTGTGTCTATCATCCCAAAACCCTTTTACCTTTTCACATTTCCACCAGATGTGGATCATCGTTCCTTTTTCCTTTTGGCAGTTCCAGCACCTATCTCTATCTATTTTAAACATCTTTTTCATTCTGACTGGAGTATAATACCACCTATTGCTGATTATTAAAAATGTTTCCCTTAAATCCTGACATTTGGTGAAAGAATTTGTTTTTTCCAGGCTTTCTCCCATGCTTCTAATGGGATTTCATGTACAATATCCTTTGCCCAGTCTATCATGTATTGCTTTATTGGTTCTTTTTCTCACTCTCTATCTCTGAATAATTTATAATATTTAGCTATTTTTTATCTTCTTCTTTCATTATTAATTCATCAAATTCTGTTGTTGTATCTCTGTTCCCACCGTCTTCATGTCCTCATTAAATCTATATTTCATTTGATAGTAACTATACCAATTTATTTCTTTTTCCCCAAAATCAATTCCTCCCTAGATTTCATAAATTTCTTGTTTTTCATTTATTTTAATTATATCATTATATCTTAACCAATCTTTTTTTGAGTCACATCTAGTAGCTAAAGCTTCCTTTGTTGATCCCCAACCCAGTATTTTGTAATAAAATTTTGCTTTTACCGATTTCCATGTTTCCAACAGTGCTCTTCGAATTGGGTTGTTATTGAAGTCTATATTCACCAAAGCTTTATTTTACCATAGGAACACATGCCACCCAAATTGTATGTCTGGTCCTTCCACATTTAATGTTGTTTTATCATTTAATTTAATCCACTCCTGTAGCCATATCATGGTACATGTCCATCTATATACATGTTTATATCTGGCATGGCACCTCCTCCTCTCTTTTTCTTCTCTTTTAAATTGTTCCACTTAATTCTTGCTTTACCCCATTTCCAAATAATTTTTTTAAGTTCTTTATTCCATTGATCTATGATTATTGGGGTTATACTAATTGATAAATTCATAAAAAGGAATACAATCTTAGGGAGTATAGCCATTTCTATTGCATTTATTCTGCCAAGGAAAGATAAATTTAGGTTTGACCATCTATAAAATTCTTTATATATCTTATTCCACATTGTTTTATAATTATTATCAAAAAAGATTCATGTTGTTATTGGATAACCAGACTCCTAAATATTTTACTTTATTTGTGACTTGATATCCTGTTTTTTGTTTCAATAATTCTTTTTCTTGCTTATTCAATTTTTTTGGTATTATCATAGATTTTCTCTTGTTGATCTTAAATCCTGATAGTCT
>NW_024814851.1:1753-2328 GCF_019175285.1 Sceloporus undulatus
AATTCTTTATATATCTTATTCCACATTGTTTTATAATTATTATCAAAAAAAGATTCATGTTGTTATTGGATAACCAGACTCCTAAATATTTTACTTTATTTGTGACTTGATATCCTGTTTTTTGTTTCAATAATTCTTTTTCTTGCTTATTCAATTTTTTTGGTATTATCATAGATTTTCTCTTGTTGATCTTAAATCCTGATAGTCTTCCAAACCAATTTAATTCACACATTAAATGTTTGGTATTATTTATCGGGTCTTCAAGAATCACGACTAGGTCGTCTGCAAAGGCTCTCACCTTTGTTTCTTCTCCCTGTATTTTAAGTCCTTTTAGCCTTGAATTATTTCTAATCTTCTTTAACAAATATTCAAATACAGTTATGAATAATAATGGCGAGAGCGGACATCCTTGTCTCCTTCCTCTTCATATATTAAATTCTTTTGTTAGTTCTCTATTAATTTTTAGACAAGCTGGCTGGTTTTTATAAATTTCTCTCACTCTATCATGATCTTCTTCTTTCTCTTTCGTTCTTCATTAACCTCTCATTCTTTAACCTGAACCTTTTCTTTCCTTG
>NW_024814852.1:0-2328 GCF_019175285.1 Sceloporus undulatus
ACTTCTTTCCTAGACCTTTCTGTTTGTTATACTGAACTCGGATACAGGAATAGAAGGGATAAGAGTTACAGGCATGCTTTAGTAAATATGGACATTGTAGTTAAAATGCCCCAATCCGGCATTTTGCAGCTTCTTTTTGTGCTGGAAAAATGCCAGATTTGGGCCATGGCATGTGGTTGCTATGGCCTCAATCGAAGAATCATATGGGCAGCATCAAACCATCCCTTTAGGGCAGTCTGTTTTGGCCCACAGTCTGACAAATAGCCTGGACCTGAGCCATAATGGGCTTGATGGGTTGATTGAAGAGCATGAGACTTCCAAGAAAATTTGCATACAACTGATTGTATAATAACCCATAAAATAATAATAATAATAATAATAATAATAATAATAATAATAATTATTTATTTATGTTCCGCTTTTTCACAAAGGAATCAAAGCAGATTACAACATTATAAGATAACACAGGATACAGTTAAAATTATAATTAAAGGAATTAATCCCAAAACCCAACCCCTCCCCCAATCATAAAAACTAGATGCAAACATAAGTGCAAATCATAAAATGAGATTAAGATATAGCCTAAAACCATAGAAGGAAAGTGAATTGGAGTTTAATCTTATACATATCTGTACAGATGTAGCATGCAATGAGGTTTGTTCCCAGGTATATGTGATTTCAGCCTTAGCAGTTCTTGCAATGCTCCTTTGGGATTTAGATAAGGTAAGAAGAACAGACTATGCAGTTCTTTCCAGAAACATCTTCAAAGTTCAGCAGCAGTGAGGTGATTAATCACAGTGGATGGAAAAATAGGCATTTGTATTTTTAGTCTTTTTTCTCTAGGGACCATTCTTTGTCTTGGTACAAAATGGGAAGTGAAAAACTAAGAGCCAGGCAGAATCTCTATAGAGCTTTGTTTGGAAGAAATATATTTCAGAAAAAAATGTGGTGTTGTACCTCCTCACTTTGCCCACACTACTGAGGCACATTGTTTATAAAAGATGTCTGGGGAGGTACATCAGACTACATTAGAATTAACTGGTGGGGAAATCTCATGCTGAAAACAGATGGTGGTAAAGGGATGGATTAATGCTGCCCCTTTGAGTGCTGGATCAGGACAATGGCAACTGCATAATGCAGCCCTGATCCAGCATTTTCCTGTCACGAAAAGAAGCGGCAGAAAGCCACCCCTTTTTGTGAAGTTGAAGGCTTTCATGGCCGGCATCCATAGTTTTGGGGGGGGGGGGGGGGTTTCAGGCTATGTGGCCATGTTGTAGAAGAGTTTCTCCCTGACGTTTTGCCAGCATCTGTGGCTGGCATCTTGAAGATGCCAGCCACAGATGCTGGCGAAACATCAGAAAGAAACTCTTCTACAACATGGCCACATAGCCTGAAAACCCCACAAAAAAACCACCCCTTTTTGTACTGGGGAAAGGGTGCCTTTGCCGCCGTGGTGGAAAATTTTCTTCGTTTCGTGGCATGCATCATCTAAATGCCGCACTGCTGCAACACCACAACACTGCCCACTGTCTGGTTGTGTGGACAGCGTGACATCAGTTTGGGGGCAGAGTCAGGGTGTGCAGTGTGCAGATGCCACACACACCCCCAGCTCCTGAGAAGCCAGCTCTTTTTGCCAGTCTATACTGGCAGTCACTTACAAAGAAGTGTACAGATGGCAGCAAAACCAAGCAAGTGATCATTGGAATTCTGCTGTGCAAAATAACAGAAGGATTCAGTCACAACATTTCCAAGAAGAAATCACTTGATCTAGATACAGAATTGTGAATGATAATGCTTATAATAGTGATGCCAACAGAGTTGTAGCTATTGCAGGGGAACGGGGAGAGACAAAATAAGGACATGGCTGACCCAAAAAACAAGTCTGTCTCCCAAGTGAATTTTTTTTTTCATTTCCAAATTTCTGTCATTTTTTATAACTTATTTTTTTCAAGTTTATTTACAAACATACAGACATTCAGACAAACAAAACCTTAATCAATAAACATAAGACATTTCTAAAATAACATATAACATACATGGCACTTCCAATGCTCAGATTTCTACTTTATATGTTTAATTTCCCTTTGTTTAATCTTAAGATGTTCTCTACTGTTTCCCTTCACAAATAAAATGTTTTTCTCTCAATTGTCTACAATAGATAGTCTTCTTACAGTAATTCCTAAAGTTTATTTAACCTGTTTTATAAGCCATATGAGTAAACCTTTATATCCCCTCAATTCTTGCTACCTTAAATTATTTTTATATTTTGAGATAAGTACAGCGATTTCGATTTACCGAGATATTCATAGCTTTTTCTTAATATAATTC
>NW_024814853.1:0-2328 GCF_019175285.1 Sceloporus undulatus
GCATTTAAGTTCTTAAAACGAGGAACTGTATATAATATTGATTTTTATTTTGTTGTCTTCTTGTCTTTTGTCATTTATTCCCTTACGTCTGTACTACAAAAACAATTTCATGTATCTTGTTTGGCTCCAAAGTCAATATTGTCAACAGTTTTAAGGCCATTAAAATGGGTTTTTCAAAGACATCATCGGGTTTTGCTGTGGGTATGATTCTTCATTATTATGTTTTTTAATGAATTTTGCTATGTGTTTTCACGAAGTACATTATTTCCCATGCTAACCTTTCTAACAGTAACCCACAGAAATGGAAGTTGAAGCTAAGAACATGGAGGTCATCTAGAATCAGGTGCCCTATCAAGAGAGAGTAGACATGGCTCCACCATTGATTTTTATGGAGGGAGGAGGCATTTGTAGAAATATGAACCTGTGTTCCAGCAGACATATCAGAAACTTAAAATGTTTTAATTTTCTTCCAGACTGTCATCTGCTCTACAGCCTTGTAGCAGTTTGAGACTGCTTTTAACTGCTGTGGCTTGATCCTATAGAATCCTGGGAGTTATAGTTTGGTGAGGAGGTGCTTGTGATCTCTAGTGTTGTAGTTCAGGGGAATACACTATACCTCTCGGGCAGAGAAATCATAGGTATATCATGAAACCACAAAGCTTACAATACCCTATGACAGAACCATAACAAATAAAGTAGATACTCTGCTGTGTTTTACATATTTAGTTTTTTTAACTTTTGCACTCTTTTGTGTTAATTTTATACTGTTTCATCTAGATTATTTTAATTGTTTTAATTTTAAAAAATATTTTTATCTTGTGAGCTGCCTTGGTTCCCTTTCTGGGAGAAAGGTGGTATAGAAATGAAATAAATAAATAAATAAATAAATAAATAAAATGGCGCGATGCTTCTTCATGCCTCCACTTTCACAAAGATTACAGCTATTATATGATGTTACATATGTAGTGATGTTGGTTCAAAGAAATAGTACTTTCATATGATGTGGCAGTGGTGACAGTAGTTTCAGACTCTCCTGAGAAGCCATGAAGAAGCCACTGTCATGTGTAATCTAACCTGTCACCACTGTTTCAATGTCCCTATGTAATGCTGTTTGGCCTGTCAATGCTTCTGTCTATTTAACATTACTCTTTTAGAACTACAACACACAGGCCATTTTAAAAAGTCATATAACATTGCTTGACTCTTTAATAGATTGCTATGTGCTTCTAAACATCTGCAGTATAATACTTCTGTTTTTAGCACAATCACACAGGTTCAATTATGCTGACAATGATCTGTGTACATTGGTGGAGCTAATTTCCTCTACTTAAAGGATTTTGATATAAATGTTGGCTTGAATCCTATTTTCGTTGTTGTGTGCCTTCAAGTTGTTTCCACCTATCATGGGGTTTTCTTGGCAAGATTTGTTCAGAAATTTGCCTTTGCCATCCCCTGAGACTGAGAGAGTGTTACTTACTGAACGATCACCCAGTGGATTTCTATGGGCCATGGAATTCTGAAGTTACTCCTGACTTACAACAAAACAAAACACTAAATTGATGATATTTACATATATGTTGACTCACCATCCAACAACTGATTGAATGGAAATACTCTAGTTAGAACTGATCAACAGGGTTCTAACTATTATTAGCATTTAAAAAAAAAGACTGTAAGCAATATCAGTATGTACTTTAAGTCAATATTTTCACAAATACAATAGGTTTAAAAATGTATATAGTTCACCTTTTTAAAAAAAGAACCTTGGCTATTTCTGATATGGCCGCAGTGCATTATATCAATGTTGCTTCTCCCTTCGTTGATGACAACATTTATATAACAATTTTAATCTCTATTTATGGATAAATTATTTCATTTGCCATAAATCTGAGGTGTATTACTCTCTTTTTCTTTCTAGCTGTATTTGTTACTCCTTTTCCTTTTTGCACACTAGTGTCCATGATGGTCTAATCTGCATTGCAGAAATAAGGCAGTTTGACACCATCTTTACTGTGCATGGCTCAATGCTGTAGAATCCTGGGATTTGTAGTTTTGTGTGGTATTCAGTCTTCTATGTTAGAGAGCTCTGGTGCCACAACAAACTACAAATCCCAGGATTCCATAAGATGGAGCCATGACAGTTAAAAGCAATGTCAGAATGCATTAATTCTGCCATGTAAAAGAGACCTATTACCATCACCTCATCTGGTTTTATTTTGTTATGTTTGTTAGAAAGTAACTTGTAGTACTCCCATGCCAATGATTTCCAAAGAATACACTCCCAGTAATTGTAAACCATTGACTTTAGTGTTATGAGAATGAGCACTG
>NW_024814854.1:0-2328 GCF_019175285.1 Sceloporus undulatus
GAGGATCAAATAAAAGTGCCAATGGTGGAAGTGATGAATGAAATTAACAAAGGTAAAATACCCCAAACATGGTTGCAATCTACGACAATCTTAATACCGAAAGAAGGGAAAGACTTGTTGACTCTAAAAAATTATAGACCCATTTCATTATTGAACTCTGATTACAAATTGTTCGTATCGATATTGGCCTCTAGATTAAAAACAATATTAAATGAATGAATTCATCCTGATCAGAATGGCTTTCTCCCTAATAGATATATTAAAGACAATATGAGGAAGATTATTAATTTGATTGAAATTCATGAAAAAAGAATTGATAGAAAAATGGCTTTATTTTTCATTGACGCAGAGAAAGCATTTGACAACGTAGATTGGGAATTTATGTTTGGGGTATTGAAAACCATTAGAGTAGGCCCAAATTTTCTAAAAATGATTGAAACAGTGTATGGAAAACAGGAGACTAAATTTTTGAATAATGAAGAAATGGCAAAATCATGTGAAATAACCAAAGGAGTAAGACAAGGATGCCCATTGTCTCCATTACTCTTTATACTAATTTTAGAACCCCTTCTAGTAACAATTTGTAATAATGAAATAATTGAAGGATTTAAATATAAAAAGGAGGAATATAAACTAAGAGCATTCGCAGATGATTTGGTCTTGACAATTGCTAAACCAACGGAAAGTTGTGAACAACTACTGAAAATTTTGAGAAAATTTGGCAGAGTATCAGGTTATCGAGTAAATACTGATAAGACAAAATTACTTGGGTTAAATCTAAGCAAAGAGGAAAAACTATTGATAGAACAAAAGACAGGTTTCAAATTCGAAAATAGGGTTAAATATCTGGGATGTGATCTTTCAATTAAAAATATGGATTTGTTTAGGAACAATTATGAAAAGACTTGGGCACTTATAAAAAAAGAGTTGGCAAGATGGAATAACCTAAATATATCGTGGATGGGAAGAATCGCAACAATAAAGATGATGATTCTTCCCAAAATGTTATATCTATTTCAGACTCTCCCGATCATAATTAATGATAAGCCATTTATAAAATGGGAAAAAGATTTAAATAATTTTATTTGGAAGAATAAAAAATCACGCATCAAGACAAGAGTAATGCATGATGCAATTGAGAGAGGAGGGCTAGCACTACCAAATTTGAAGTGGTATTACTATGCAGCGGTCTTGGATTGGTTGATCAACTGGATTAGATTGGATAAAAATAGAACATTAAATTTGGAAAAAATTGACTTAAATTATGGCCTGCATGGATATTTATTTTATGACAAAATTAAATTGGACAAAAAATTTAATGACCATTTAATAAGAAAATCCTTGAATACAATATGGACAAAATATAAGAAAAAGTGGTGCCCTGTTATACCAATTTGGACGTCACCGAATGAACCGTTATTCAGCCGAATAGTAATAAAAGAAGACAGATGGGTAACATATGAACACTTGACAAAAATACGGGAGGGTCAAAGAGTAATGAAAACACAAGACGAACTGATTATAGAGGGATATAAATGTGACTGGTTTGCATTTAGACAGTTTAGAGAAAGGTTTTCGGTAGATAAAAAGACGGAAGGAATAGGAGCAGTAGAAACACAACTAGAAAAAATCATTAAAAACCCGAAAAAACAAATTGCAAAGTTTTATAATTTAATTAGAGATTTTGAAATGGAAACGGAGGTCGTTAAAGAATATATGATAAAATAGTCGAAAGATATAAAGGAACCAATTCATTTAGAACAATGGGAGAAAGTTTGGAAGGGAAAATTGAAATTAACACCCAGTATGGAAATTAAAGAAAATATCTACAAATCTATGTATAGATGGTACCTGACACCATTTAAACTTTCTAAAATGTTCAACAAAAACAGCGCCTGTTGGAAATGTAAAAAGGAAGTTGGCACTTACTTCCATAGTTGGTGGAAATGCCCATTAGTAAATATATTTTGGAAAGAGGTACACAAAGAAATAAAAAAAAGGTTTTACCAATTAAAGGAAAATTAAGCCCAACAATGTATCTTCTAAACATTACCGAGAATTTCAAGGATGACTTAAATAAAGAAAGACTTTTATTTTATATGATAGTGGCGGCAAGATCTTCTGTTGCAAAAAAATGGAAGACGGAAGAACTACCTACGATTGAAGAATGGAGATTAAAGATGATGAGTTTTCTCGAGATGGATAAATTAACAACATTATTGGAAAAAGGGACACCAGATGACTTCTATCAGGTGTGGGATCCATGGTTAAAATATGTTCAACAAGGATTAATATAATAAGACTCCAGGTGAAATAGTGGATAGAATA
>NW_024814855.1:0-2328 GCF_019175285.1 Sceloporus undulatus
GGGATGTAGCACCTTTGAGACTAAATGAAAGAAAGAACTTGGCAGCATGAGCTTTCATAGACTTCGGTCTACTTCCTCAGATGCTTTTGGGATGTTGCTTTTAAGAGTAAAGAAGTGTAATTACATTGTTTTTCCTTCCTCAGGTGATGGTTGGAAGAGCACTGAATGCGCATGAGATGAAGAAAGTCATAGCTCACATGGGAGAGACTGAGCATCCTTGGAACTGTCCCCATGGAAGACCTACAATGAGGCATAGAGCCAACCTGGACCTGATTTCACAAGAATAACTAAGCTGTTTCTCTTTGGATTTCATTGTGAATCCAACTGTGATCCTTTGGGATCCTCTTTGATCGTGAAACTCTGAATTCTGACTCAGAGACCGTTTTGTGTTGCCAAAGAAACACTGCGTTATCAAATGGGGAGACAGTGGCAATACTGAGGCACAAAGATGTTGGCGAATGAGTTTTGCCTGATGTCCGTCTTCCTTGCCGTATTTCAGGCTGCGTCCCCAGATCTCAAAGTGACATCCACAGAGATTGAGGTTTTCTTCCCTGGAGCCAGGACTGTCTTGGAGAAAATAGGATTTTGCAGATCTGTGGATATAAAGTGTATTCCTTCGCTCAAAGGTTTTCCCATTCACAGTTGCTGATGTGAAAAGGGAAGAGAAGAAGTGATAGAGGGAGGAGAAGAGGAAAGGATTGTGAGCCAACAGTGTTTTCTCTTTGGTTTCCCTACAGTCACCTGATACGTCTTCCGCTTTTTCTCTCTGGTCGGTGCTTTCAGGCCTATAGAGCTTCCATAGGCGCATTGCTCTGGGAACGTCCTCTTTCTTTCATCAGGTATTCTGGGAATACAAGGCATTGCTTGGACATACATTCTCACCACTTGTTTCCATATGGGATAATACTTTTAAAACGTAGGTGTGTGTTTGTATATATTTAATATGTGTGCATTAAATATTTGTATACTATACGGCTTGACTCCCTTTTATATATTTCATATACATGTGTGTCTGAATATATGGATATGTTTGTGTGTAATAATTTCATATCATCCTTTTTTCCTCCTTCTCTCTTTCACTTCCATTGACTGACAGCCAGGAACCCCTCAATTTCTCCTTGCTTCCAGGTGGTGCTCTATAGCTTTTCTTATCTCTCCTTCATCACAACAAGATGAAAAAAGGCTGAGCTTTGGCAGTCCGTAACTGGCCTCAGTCTCCAATCAGTCTGTTGAGATTATATGGACCAGCAGCAAGATGCCAAGGAAACAGTGAAAATAAGTTCAAGCAAATAATACATCTTACCATAAGATACTCTGCTCCATGAACATACAAAAAGCTACTGCTGCCCATGGACCCATGCTTTCTGACACTTTTCCAAGATAGAGTGAGCCCTGAGCCGTCCAAAGTCCTCTGCCCACTAGGCCTGACTGACTGCCCTCTGGCCCCAGCAATGCCTTCCCCCCATGGCCCTCTCCAGCCTTGCCTCTCAGGGGGACCCTTTTCCCCTCCAGGAGACATTGGGGTCCCCCTCTCTTCCCATTGGTCTTAAATTTGCATAGCCCCTCCTCTGGCCCCTCCCAGCATTCTGTGCCCTGCTTTCCAAAGGCAGGAAGAGAGAGAGGAGGAGGAAGAGAAAATGTGCATTTTGTGAGGCTTGTAATTCCAGTGCCTTGGCCAGAAGGTGGCGCTGTTTCCCTCCCTCAAGGCTTACACTCCGCTTCCCTCCCTCCCAGTGGCTGAGATTAACTGTATGGAAAGCGAGGGAAGATGGTCCTTTAATACACAGAGCGGTGGGAGGGGATTGGGGCGGGGCCATGCAAATTTCAACCCAATGGGAAGAGAGGAGGATGTCAAAGTCTCCCCAAGGGAAAGAGGGTCCCCCTGCGAGGCGAGGCTGGAAGGGAAGGGAGGGTTTGGCACAGGGGTCCTGGAGAGAGTTATGGAGGGTTATGGACTGCTGCATGGGCCAGAGGGCAGGCAGTAGAGTCTAGTGGGCAGAGACCTCAGGGAAGGGTCTGGCCTCACTGTATCTTGGAAGAGCATCGAGAAGAGAGGGTTCATGGGCAGCAGCATCACTCTACATTAGAATTTAGTAGCTCATTTTCCTGTTCTGCCTTCTTGAACCACATTTGTGTTTGTCTCAAAGAAGATGAATGTTTGGCTGTTGAAAGGGTTCTTTATATCAATGCATTTTGCTTCATGTTCTATTTCTCCCTTAGAAGTTCTTTCAGGGAGGATTTTAGGAAAGGGTTTGTCTTGTCAGACCTGTTACTGACTGCCAAAATAAAGCTGCTTTGGGTCTCTTTGGAGGCATGCTATTTAAATGA
>NW_024814856.1:0-2328 GCF_019175285.1 Sceloporus undulatus
TGTTAAGCTCTTTAGTGCCTCAGGCAACTTGTATTGTAGGGTACTTAGCTTAATAGGCCTCTATTGTGCCTTTGTTTTGACTTGCAGGTTCAGTCTGAGGTCTTGGAACGCATTAGTTATTTTCAATGGGAAAAGCGTTTCGGGTTACGAAATTTTCGGCTTACGAAAGAAATAGCGGAACGAATTAATTTCGTAACCCGGGGTACCAGTGTAAACAGTATATAAAACAAAAACATGAAACAAGCTAGACAAGGAAACTATTACATGGATTTGTAATTGATTGACAGGACAAACCGAAAGGATGCTTAACAATGGCTCCTTTTCATCCTGGAGAGAAGTGACCAGTGGGGTGTCCAGTGGGGTTCAGTCTAGGGCCCAGTGCTATTCAACCTCTTTATCAATTACTTGGATGATAGAAATGGGGGCATAATTATCAAATTTGCAGATGACACCAAATTAGAAGGAGTAGCTAATACCCCAGAGGACAGGATCAAAATTCAAAATGACCTGAATAGACTAGAAAGCTGGGCCAAAGCTAACAAAATGAAATTCAACATGGAGAAATGTAAGGTACGGCACTTTGGGAGGAAAAATGAAATGCACAGATATAGGATGGGGGACACCTGGATGAATGAAACTATGTGTGAAAGGGATCTAGGAGTCCAAGTAAACCACAAGTTTAACATGAGTCAGCAGTGTGACGTGGCAGCTAAAAAGGCCATTGCAATTTTAGGCTGCATCAATAGACGTTTAGTGTCTAGATCAAGGGAAGTAATAGTGCCACTCTATTCTGCTCTGGTCAGGCCCCACCTGGAATACTGTGACCAGTTCTAGGCCCCACAATTCAAAAAGTGTGTTGAGAAACTGGAGCACGTCCAAAGGAGTTTGACTGAAATGGTGAAGGGTCTGGAAACCATGCGCTATGAGGAAAGACTCAGGGAGCTGGGGATGTTTAACCTGTAGCAGAGAAATTTAAGAGGTAATATGACAGCCCTGTTTAAATATTTGAAGAGATGTCATGTTGAGGAGGGAGCAAGCTTGTTTCCTGCTGCTCCAGAGAATAGGACCTAGAACAATGGATGCAGCTCCAGGAAAAGCTATTCCACCTCAACATTAGGAGGAATTAACTGACAATAAGAGCTGTTTGACAGTGAAACATACTCCTTCCTAGGAGTGTAGAGGATTCTCCTTCCCTGGACAACTTTAAACAGAAGCTGGTTGGCCATCAGTCAGTGATGCTTTGATTGAGAGTTCCTGCATGGCAGGGGTAGACTGGATGGTCCTAGTGGTCTCTTCCAGCTCTAGGATTCTGTGAGTCTATGATTCTGAGATTACAATGGGACAGCCTCAGTGCTTCAGGCAATGAGCATCAGCTGCCCTCGGTTCACCTCTGACATCTTCCTACTCCATATCTTTAATTTCGACACCATCCACTTCATAAGGTCCTTTAATTCCTTTATGTCTTCCTCCATTCGATAAATGTCTACCTGGGGTTCTTCTTTGCTGGGGCGGCTATCAAGCGACTCCCTCACTGCCAGGTCCCAGGCTGTCACTCTGCCCCCGACGGCCTTCCTTTCCCCAGTCTGGGGCAGAAACCCAAATGCTCCAGTTGTGGCCTGGATGGTGTGAGCTTCACAAGTCTTGGGCTTGGCTCCTAGTTCCTCTGAAGAAGGCACCTGCTCCTCCACCACCAGGATCTCCAGAACCACTGGGTTCTCCAAGAACTCTTCTAGTTCCTGGGTCTCCATTGGAGTTAAAACTGTGAGACTTTGCAAACTGGGAGATCTGGAGCCAGTCCTGTGCTCAGAAAATAAAACTCATTTGAAACAAAAGAAGCTTTATTGATGAATCCAGGCAGAAACATCCATTAACACCTTTTTGCAAAGTCTGAAGTCCAAAGGAACTTGCTCCCTTCTTAACCCATCAACTCCTCCCTAAGCCAACCCCCAATTCCCAAGCTAAAGCAACACAAGCGGAGGTTGCATAGATACCAAGGTTGTCTATACTTCCCTTCCCTTCTCCCAGACAGCCTCACCTTGAGGGGCGGTCTTCCCAAGCCAGCTTCACTCCTCCTTGATAACCAGCCTACAGCTGCAACCCCATCCCTCTCTCCAAACGCTCTCCTTCATTCAAAAGCTACTCCATCTATCCTTCCATCATTTTCCATTATGTGCTTTCTATAACCCATCACTCTACACTACCTACTATGAATTACAACTATAACTCCTACTTTAATAACCAAACCCTAATATTTTTACACTTTATGACAGAACACTTATACACTAGTTCTGAAATGCAATGGACCTTTCTCAATCCTTCAGGGACACA
>NW_024814857.1:0-2328 GCF_019175285.1 Sceloporus undulatus
TATTAATATTGAAAATATGCAGATTGGAGTTTTTATAAGTGCTGATGTTTAAAATTAATTAAAATCCCCTGTCCATTTACACTAATTGGGGGATAGATTTTCAGAAAGTAGATTTTCAGTCAATTAATGGACTAAATTGAGCCTTTAATTGATGAAATATTCCTAACAAGTCCCATTGATTTCAGCAGGTCTTCTCCGCCGCAGATTTCCATTGGATTTAGCCATCTGTGTTTCATAGAGGGAAGGAGAAACGCTGATACAGAGTTGATTTAGGAAAATGTTTGTGCACCAGGGTTCTTAATCTTTTACAGTACATGTTGTTGTCACCCTGGCTGAAACCCAGTGCCCCTGATTACCATGAAGCTGTTTACAAGGTTTAGGTTAATTGGATTTCTTAACTACTTCCAGGAGCAGACATAGAGCATGGATGGAATTTAAAAAGCAGAATACAACCTGGATATTAACAGGAGGAAGCAGCTTTACTTAATCAGCTAAGTACAGGGTAGCGTTCTGGGAAAGGTCTTCAGTTTGGTAGAACTGTTTGGGAGAACTGTGCAGCCCTGCTGTATGTTCTGCCTTCACCTATAAGGTCTTCTCCCTAATCCTCAAGAGATGCCTAACCATGAGTGAGAAGCTGTGAAATTGTTGTGACTTTATCCATACATGTTCTGTGTTCTGGGGAGGGCCCATAAACAGAAAGCCCTGTGAATGCAACTTGTCCCTCAAAAGACAAGGCAGGAGATCAAGGCCCTCTTTTCACCTGCTTCCTCTACCTGCCTTCTCTGTCCTTGGTTCCTTTTAATGGCACAACATTGCACCCTCCAGGTGTAACACATAACTGCAATCTTCAACCTCACGCTGACTTGTTTTGTTATTGCTCTGGGGATAAACCAAACTCTCATTTAGACTCAGTCATCTTTTCTCCTTTGTTATTTTTTCAGGCTTCTGAAGGCTCAGAGAGGCTCTTTTCCCCTGCAGCAACTAAAGGTAGGTAATTTTGAAGAAACATCATTTCCTGACATTTTGTTGAGTTTCTTGTTCAGTTGAAGACTTTTTTCGGGGGGCATGAAACTACAAGATGTCTCATCCATCACCCATCCAGCACTATTGGTCTAAAAAGGCTTAGGGCTTTGGTTGTTCGCTCTGCCCTGGAGCATGTGTCTGTTATCTTAAGAGCATGGAGGTGGAGAGAATATGAAGATAAAACTCCTCCCTTCTCACTGATCCAGTTATTCCTTTTGCTCATGCTTCTTCTCCAGCTCATTTGGGCCCATAGCCAGAAATTTGGTGGGAGTTGTATTTGGTTTTTTGACTGATTACTCCAATAGTGTTAAGGCCATTAAGAGGGTTATATCTAATCACCATCTGGATTTCTTTCTTTCTTCCCTCCCTTCTTTCTTTGGCTTTAAAAAGAAAGGATTTTTAGAATTTAGAAAAATTATTTTATAGATTACAACTCCCAGATTCCTGAGCCAGCATGGCCGCTGGTAGGGGGATTCTGGGAGAATTAGTCCAAAAAGTTTAACTTGTTCCTATTTTTAAATAGAGTGGGAAAGAACAGAATAAGCACACATACAGGAGCATGCACACACACACACAGAGATAAAGAGAGAAAGAGAGATTTCAGGGTCCTGGTTTTAATTAGGTATCTGCTAGTGTTTTAACTGATGTTCATTTTATTGTAAGTTCATTTTTTGGCTGTATTTTATTGTAAACCACATCAAACACCATAGAACTTGTGTCCAACTAAATATGGCTAGGTTTGACTATGCCTCGTGTTGCAGGCTCGTTGTTATACTGGGATTTAAAAAGTTGTAGAAAAATTGCATTATGCATAAAGAGCCATATATATTGATAACACTAATACTTCTGTAATGAATTATTTCATAAACGCACAAGTTGGATCCAGAAATAGTGATACTTAGTTAATAGGACTTGTTAATAATGACAAATGAATTTAGTTTAATTGTGTCTGCTCTAATTAAATGTTTAAAAGTTCTTTAATTTACATGTGCTTAATTGTTTCGTACATGATTGGGCTTTTTGAAGGAAAAAACAAACATGAAATAAATTATATCTGTTACAAGGAGGCCTCCATTGCGCAAATCCAGAGTGGTGTCATGTGTCAGTGTGACTTCAGTAGTCCTTCAGTGTGTGATAGGAAGACAACCTGCTCTCTCTATCCCTGTCCCTCTTGGCTAGCAGCTCAGGGGGGTGCGGCTGTAACTACTATGTTGCGCCGCATAATTAATTCATCTTTTAGGGACGAGCGCTTTCCATCCAGCTTAAAATTGGCCATTGTAAAACCGCTGATAAAAAAGCCCTCCC
>NW_024814858.1:0-714 GCF_019175285.1 Sceloporus undulatus
CGGCTGCTGTCCTCCTCGACCTTCCGGACAATCCGTTCTTTCCAACGGAGGAGCTTCCCAGGCCTGGGAAGAAGAGGCACCACGACAAACCCGGTCGTGACCCTGCCCCTAAAAAGTCCAAACCCTCCAAGGATCGACCCGCCACCGATCCACCGAAGGCGAAGGAGAAGAAGCGCTCCCCGTCCAAACAGGCCCGCGCTTCCGCTTCGGCAGCTCCCCGCGACCCGGAGCCGATGCCGGTAGACCGGGGGAGCCCGGTAGCGGACACTCCACTGCCCCTGCCCACCATGGACTTTGTCCACGGGACGGACAACACCGTTCTCCCTTGCTCCCCAGAGCACAGGTCGCCCTCCCATCCGGCAACCGACGACGAGGAAGACCAGCCCCGCGGGCATGGCATTCCCGACCTCTTCTTCAACACGCAGTCGCGCCGGTACTACGTGTCTGTTTCGGAGGACAGAGCTATGAGGGAGTTCACCAGGCTGAACCCCCATCCCGTAGACCGGGCCACCCCATCCAGATCAGTCCCGACCGTGTCAGTCTACGAGAGGTCGCCGTCTCCACCCCGCAGGCGCTCCCGGTCTTCAGCGGACCTCACTCCAACCCGCCCGAGATCCCAGGTTAGAGTGACGGACCCCCTTTCCTCTGACCTGGACTCCGAAGACGAGCCGCTGCTTCCTTCTGAGGCACCCTCGGACGAGGATGTCCTCTCGG
>NW_024814858.1:814-1698 GCF_019175285.1 Sceloporus undulatus
TCCTCGTCGGCAGCGGCTGCTGTCCTCCTCGACCTTCCGGACAATCCGTTCTTTCCAACGGAGGAGCTTCCCAGGCCTGGGAAGAAGAGGCACCACGACAAACCCGGTCGTGACCCTGCCCCTAAAAAGTCCAAACCCTCCAAGGATCGACTCGCCACCGATCCACCGAAGGCGAAGGAGAAGAAGCGCTCCCCGTCCAAACAGGCCCGCGCTTCCGCTTCGGCAGCTCCCCGCGACCCGGAGCCGATGCCGGTAGACCGGGGGACCCCGGTACCGGACACTCCACTGCCCCTGCCCACCATGGACTTTGTCCACGGGACGGACTACACCGTTCTTCGTCGCTCCCCAGAGCACCGGTCGCCCTCCCATCCGGCAACCGACGACGAGGAAGACCAGCCCCGCGGGCATGACATTCCCGACCTCTTCTTCGACACACAGTCGCGCCGGTACTACGTGTCTGTTTCGGAGGACAGAGCTATGAGGGAGTTCACCAGGCTGAACCCCCATCCCATAGACCGGGCCACCCCATCCAGATCGGTCCCGACCATGTCGGTCTACGAGAGGTCGCCGTCTCCACCCCGCAGGTGCTCCCGGTCTTCAGCGGACCTCGCTCCAACCCGCCCGAGATCCCAGGTTAGAGTGACGGACCCCCTCTCCTCTGACCTGGACTCCGAAGACGAGCCGCTGCTTCCTTCTGAGGCACCCTCGGACGAGGATGTCCTCTCGGACCCGGCCTCCCCCCAGAGGATGCACAACCCAGAGCCGTCTTCCCCATCGGACGACGTCCGGTCTTTCACCGAGCACGTCGTCAAGATGGCGAGGGCCCTCGACATCGAGCTCGCTTCCGCGGAAGACGACGCCAAGGACCCGGTTGAGCGTCGGGT
>NW_024814858.1:1798-2327 GCF_019175285.1 Sceloporus undulatus
GCCGCTGCTTCCTTCTGAGGCACCCTCGGACGAGGATGTCCTCTCGGACCCGGCCTCCCCCCCAGAGGATGCACAACCCAGAGCCGTCTTCCCCATCGGACGACGTCCGGTCTTTCACCGAGCACGTCGTCAAGATGGCGAGGGCCCTCGACATCGAGCTCGCTTCCGCGGAAGACGACGCCAAGGACCCGGTTGAGCGTCGGGTGCACGGACGGGTGCCTACTCCGCCGTGCCTGCCTCTCCTTTCCTCGCTCCAGACCATCGTGAAGAGGTCCTGGGACTCTCCGGCCACCCTGTCGGTGCCCTCCCGCAAGGTGGAGTCGCTCTACAGAGTCGCCCAGGCGAGCTGCCCTTGGTTGGCCGACCACCCCAGGCCGAACTCTGCCATCGTGAAGGGAGCCCAACACAGCTTCGTCCCGAAGCAGGCGACCTCCCCTGTCGACCGGGAGGCGAAGAAGGTGGACGGACTGGCCAAGAAGGCTTACTCGGCATCGGCTCTTGGGGTCAAGGCTGCCAACTACACCGCCTG
>NW_024814859.1:0-2327 GCF_019175285.1 Sceloporus undulatus
CCCAATGTTAGCTTCTACTTATGCTTACATACCAGCTTCATTCACGACCCAAAACGTTTTGGCAGACATCAGGCCATGTTTCAGCCTTCGCCACAGGCTATTTACACTGCCACATCTGCCGGTGAATTAGATTTTGTGCTAGGAGACCATTTAGCTCAAGCCAGAGTCGAGACTTTATTATTCAAGGAATTTACGCACAGTTTTGGGTTTAGAACATGTTGTTAGAGCTAAGATTCAAAGAGAAGTTGATCGAGGGGGAGTTGTCCGACCCTTCTCTTCACCTCCAGTTCCTAATCTTAGGATGTTTCCTTTGGACATTGTCCCCAAGAAGGCGCCAGGTCAATACAGGTTAATTCACCATTTGTCATTTCCAAAAGGCGATTCAATTAACAATTAAATCCCACAAGAGCTCTGCTCTGTGCAATATACCTCTTTTGATTTGGCTCGGGGCCAGTGTACGTAGTGGAGATTTCACTGCCGAGCTTGCAAATGTGGGATTTGAGGGATTTTCAAAATGGGGTTAAAAGACATTTTGAATAGCCTGGTGGGGAAAGGGACTAAGCTGAGCTTGTCCCTTGTCCGTGGCCCATATGGGGTTAAAGAACTGTTTGGTATGCACCATTGGCACCCCTTTGTGGTGAAAGGTTAGGCTCTTGATCAGCTTAACACGTTAAGGGGCGTGGAGTTGTGAGAGAACCTGCCTTTGCAGTAGTCATGGGGGTTTTGCTCAACTTTACAAATTTGTGGGGGTTTGGGGGAGAGTGCCTTATGTTTACCTTCCTAGGACTGGACTGAGGATGCGGTTCAAATCATCGGATTTACCTTGGGGTTCGGTGTTTGTGCCCAAAGGGAAGGCTGAAGAGGAAGTCTAGGACTGACACCTGGCTTCAGCTGGACCCGCACCAGGCTTTTCACCTTAATCAATTTGCTCAGAGTTTGAAGTTAAGGTTGAAGTTCAAGTGCTTAGCTTTAAATAGATTATAGGTCAAATAAAAGGCCCTTTATTCATCCAATGTACGCGTCGTCTCGTTATTTCATGGTTGGGTATCAAAGCTATACTGGATAGGGCTGCTGGAAGTTGCAGTGGTACAACATCTGGAAAACTGTAGTTTGCCCACTACTACTGTGAAGGCTGATCCTAGATCTGTTTTTCTGAAATTTGGTATGTTTGATTCCTCTTAGGAGGGGCAACAATTTCTGTAGCTTTCACCATATTATAGCAAGAAATAAAACAAGGCACCAGAAGTATTAAAAAGAAAATTTTCTAGGCATGCAGCACCAGAAGGCAGGGGGACATCTTTGTCTGAAATTTGGGAGGTTAACCCTCTCACAATCAGGTTGCATCCAAACTGAGACCCAAAGTCAAACTTGTGATGCACACTTCTACTTTTTAATTCATTGTGTTTGCTTCTGCTAAAAACTACAGAGATGCAACTTAAAAGTCATGAAGCCTTGATAAATGAGACAGGTCACTTACGTGATGGTAGGCGTAAGCAGATTATGTATAGCTGTGTCAGCTGTCCTACTTTTAAATGTTTACTGCTCTGAAGTTTTAGTAGAGGTTACTCTTGGGACATGCATTGTTAAGAATCATATCTTACACATGAGCCATTTCGTGCGCCCACCCTGCATATAACCTATCATAGTTTTATCCTATTGTAGTTTCTTTCACAGGCTGCACTGTGCTTGTAGGAAGTTGTATAAGAAAACCAAAAGCCTACAGGCACACTATGGCAAATTGACAACACAGCTTAAAAAGCAAACTCCCACATCAAAGCAGTCTTCAGAAACAGATTTCACTATAAGAATTTTGTATGTCAGCATGGTGTAGTAGTGTGACATTGGACTATGACTCTGGAGACCAAGGTTCGATTCTTAGCTTGGCTATGAAACCCACTGGGTTACCTTGGGCAAGGTACCTGCTCTCAGGAGAAGACACTGGCAAACCTCCTCTGAACCAATCTTGCCAAGAAAGCCCTATGATATGGCCTTAGGGTCGCCATAAGTCAGAAACAACTTGAAGGCACATGACAACAACAAATGCAAAAGAAGGCCATTGCTTACACACATTAACAGTTGCATGTACTAGGATTGCCAGAGTGAAAACTGGAGAGGACAGCATTTTTAATGGTGTTACAGAAGAGGGAGGGTCAAAAGGTGTTGTTGCTTGTTATCTGGCTGTATGACAAGTGACACTTCTTAAAATTCCCTCTACTGCACAACCATTAAATATTATTAAACATATTATTAAAGGAGCCAACTCCAGTTTTTAATCTGGCAAGTCTAGTGTGAACTGGTCTCTTAAGTTTCCATTGGTTTTGGGCCAC
>NW_024814860.1:0-2327 GCF_019175285.1 Sceloporus undulatus
ATCAATTTTCAACTTATGGATTTGACCTCACAATATTTTGCTCAATTTTCTTAACAGCTCATGCCTAGAGCTAATGTGGAGAGGGGGAAATACTGTATATACTCATGTTTAAGTCAACTTCATGTACAAGTCGAGGACAGTTTTTGGGGCCAAAATCATGGATTTTGATATGACTCATGGCTAAGTCGAGGGTCAAACACTGGGGCATGTTACAAAAGATCTAAAGGGGAAACAAAGCAGCATTTCCCTCCCTACTTCTCCCTCTCTGGACCTCTCCCAAAGGTCATAGTCTTGGCATGGAAAATGGGGAAACAAACCTTGGCACCCACACACACTCTCTCTCTCCCCCCTACCTTTACCACCAACATTTCCAAGGCTTGTGGCTTGCAAAAGGGGGGAGAGAGAGGGGGGGAGAGAGAGAGTGTGTGTGTGTGTGTGTGTGTGCTGGGGACTCTAATGGGTTTAAAGATCCCTGGCTCTGAAGGATGGGTGGGCACTCGTTTTAGGAACTTTATAAGCAGTATTAACTTATTGCCCCTTATATAAGTCAACCCATGATTCTGGAGTTCATTTTGAAGCATACATTTCTCAACTTACAGTAAAGTATATATGGTAGGTGGGAGCACATATAAGCACTACCCCAGTGTCCATGCATAACTAGCTGATTTTTGGCACTTTGTGAATTCTCCAGAGCATTCTGCAAGTATATTCCAATGAATGTGCTTACAGAAGTCCTATGAGTGGAAATACTGCCTTTCTCAGATATTTGATTATAGCAGCTCAGTAAAGCATGCTCTTTCTTAAAGACCTCTTCAGATATTCGCACACAACACACAAAGGGAGAGACACAAAGGTAAACTGCCACTATAGACTTAAGACTTTATTTACAAAACATTCAACATTTGGGGAATAATTTTTCCCCAATACACCGTAGCACTGCAAATATATCTGTGAAAGTTACAAACACACAAACTATTTTGATAGACCTCAACTAGCATATATGGATGTCAGTCACTGCCGAGAAAAATCCAGAGACAGAGAGTTCCAAAAGTGCTGGAATTTATGTCTAAAACCTGCTTCTTCTGAACTGTAAAAATACGAATACACATTCAAAAAGCTAGATGAAACAGAACCCAGAATAGTAAATATTCTATTCTACAGATATACCTCAGTTAACAAAGCCTCTGACAAAGCAGCTTCTTTTTACAAGGTCTTTTTACTTCTCTTCAGCCCTCACTTTATCTCCTGGCCTGACTGAAAGAAGAAGCTGGCAGCATGAGCTTTCATAGATTTAAGTCAACTTCCTCACCAAATGCATCCAAGGAAGTAGACTGTAGGTCCAAAACAATTTGCAGAAATTATCCAGTTTGAGACTGCTTTAACTGCCCCGGTCCAGTGCTAGGGAATCCTGGAAATTGTGGTTTATTGAGGCACCAGAGCCCTGACAGTGAAGGCTAAATATTTCACAAAACTACAGTTCCCAGAACTGCCAACCTCTTTCTTTCAGTTGGTCTCAGAGGTGCTACAAGATCCCCTTACATACTGATTCTACAGACTAACACAGATATATCTTTGAATTCTAGCTATAAGTTTGTCTGTTTTTTTTAGCAGCATGGGCATTGGGAGGTTTCTGAAGGAGGGCTGGAGAAACACACACACACACACACACACACACACACACACACACAGGTGTTGAGTTGTAGTGGTGTCTGCAGTAAGCACTGCAGTAAAGCTTGACCTGGGAAGGAAGGAATTTCTATTCTAGTTGATCCTACTGTGTCTCTGTGTGCCCACTCTGCTTGCAACAGACAAGATAAACAGCCACTGCCTCCAGAATCTACTAAGCATGTGGCAACTGAAAAGTAGAGGGCAGATAAGACTGCTTCACCAGCTCTGCCCAGCATGTTCAAATAAACCCATAGATCTATATGTTTGGCCACCAAAATAGACATCTTAAGAAAAGCGAAGGCTGGTGAAAGAAAAATATCATCCCTGGATGAATTTTGGAAGTTTTCAAATGGCTTCTGGAAAGTTCAACATATTTTTCATTACTTACAGTAGGGCTTTACCTGACCTGGTTTTGTTTTACACATACATATTAATAGTTTTGAATTAAAATTCTTCTGAAAGGTATTGGACTCCTCCCCCCCCCCATCCTAATTCTTTCCATGGTATTCCTTCTGGTGCTAGAGTTTCTACTTCATTAACTAATACTGTATAGAATTGTATTATAATCTAATCTGCTCATTATTCTTTGCTTCTCACAATTTAATATCTATGCAAACCAGGCTTGTTTTATATCTAATTTCCATATTAAAATTTTTGAA
>NW_024814861.1:0-2327 GCF_019175285.1 Sceloporus undulatus
TAGCATATTATCAACCTACTTCTTCCACTTGTATGCAGAAAACATTATTACAAAAAGCACATTTAGACTCAGAAGAACAAGGAGAAAAGATAGGAGGAAGGAACATCAACAATCTAAGATTATTATGGATGTTCCACTAGTAGTATGACAACATGCTTTTAATGGAAAACATAATGGAGTTGGAACAATTACTAAGGAAGGTCAAGGAAGAAAGTGGAAAGTCAGGCTTGTGGCTGATCATAAAAAAAAGAAAAACAATGACCATAGAGGCTCTACATAAATATAATCTAGACAATGGGGAAATCAGAATAGTTAAAGGTTTCCCATACCTTGGACCAAATATTGATCAGAAAGCAGATTGCAGTCAAGAAATATGAAGAAGACTAAGAATGGGAAGGGGAGTGATAAAAGAACTAGACAAGAACCTAAAGAGTAAAGATATACTGAACACTGAAGTTAGAATTGTCCAACTCATTGTATTCCCCATCACCATGTACAGATGTGAGAGCCAGACAGTGAAGAGAGCGGATAAAAAGAAAATCAACCTGTTTGAGATGTGGTGTTGTTACTAGCATTGAAATCTTCTGAATTTGTGTGTGTGTGTATATTCTCCCTATGGCCCCAAATGGATTCTGCACTGTGGGCAGCCATGATCTCTGAGGCAAGTGGTCACATCCACACTACCCCATAAGCACATGAAACAGGATAGTTTGGGAGTTGCAAATAAGAAACTTTAACACCTCCAGAATAGGGAAGATAAGTGATTACAAGCAGGATATTCTGCCAGACAAGCCAGATAAGGCTAATTTATAACTCCATAATCACCCCTGACACTGCCAGTTACTGCCAGACAGAGTGACCCTCTACAATGAAAATTTGGCTTTTTTGATGTAGAACAAACACCTTTGCCTGCAGGCCAGTTTTGGCTTATAAAAGATCCTAATTTTTTCTTTGTTAGCATCGAGTTTCAGGGGGACCTCATGTCTCCCTGGTTCATGACTCATGTTGTCTTCCAAGAGCTCTCAGCAGCTGCATATTATCTTCATCATGAGACTGCATCCCAAGGAGCAACCAAGTTTTGGTAATTATCCCTTAGTGAAGGTTGTTCTATCATTTCTATAGTTCTTGTATGTGTGAGTGAATGAGTGTTTGTTTGCTGTATGATTTCCCCTTTTAATAAAATGCAGTTCATTGGAAAACTTCTGTCTTTGCGTCACTCTATCCCAGAAACCTCTCTATAAATTTGAGAAAGATCTCAATGGACTATTCTGGGTGGCCCATTAATTAACTGAGCTAATTAAAATTCCCCTAGCGAGACACTTAGCTACAGTGTTGAAGAAGAGGGCTGAGAATACCATGGACGGCCAAAAAGACAAACAAATGGATCCTTGAATAGATCAAGTTTGAACTTTCCCTGGAAGCCAAGGGGCTCTCCAGACCACCCCAAAGAGTGGAGGTGCCCAGTTTCCCTCCGGAGGGACGCCACAGTAGCCAAACTCCAGACCAAAAAGAACCTAGAAAACCAGGTTCTTTTTGGTGTGCAGGGAAGATGTCATCAGTGCACCATTGGAGCACTGTGATGCATCCATGATGCAAGCACAGCACCGGAGGTGCGGACACGGTGGCATGCTTGCGTCATGCATGCGGTGCCACATATGGATGGCACCATCCATACATGTTAGGGTATTGGCCCCTGGCCGCTGCAAACCAGCAGTCTGTTCTGGACCCAAGATGATTAAATTGAGGCTGTTGTACTTTGGGCACATAATGAAAAGGCATGAAACACTTGAAAAAAGAATAATGCTAGGAAAGGTATAAGGCAGCAGAAAGAGAGGAAGACTGCATACCAAATAGACAGACTCCATCAAGGAGATCACAACCCTGAATCTTCAAGACCTAAGCAGAGCAGTAGAGGATTGGGGGGCTTGGATATAGCTGATACACAGGGTCACCATGAATCAGGGTCAACTTAAGGGCAGCTAACAACAACAATTATGCTGGACAGGGTTACACTCCCCTTGAAATCTTGGGTTCACAGCTTGGTGTCCTCTTATTATTATTATTATTAACCTTTATTTATAAAGCACTGTAAATTTGCACAGCGCTGTACATACAATCTTTTAATTAGGCGGTTCCCTGCCCTCAGGCTTACAATTTAAAAAGACATGAAACAAAAGGAGAAGGGAGTGGTGGAGGGGAAGGGGATGAGGGCCAGCAGTTCTTCTCTACCTCCAAGGCCTGGACCAAGGCAGATGGACTGGAGGGAGGGCTTGGCTTCTTAATAATAATAATAATAATAATAATAATAATAATAATAATAATAATAA
>NW_024814862.1:0-2327 GCF_019175285.1 Sceloporus undulatus
CCTAAGCCACTTCATGGCTTCCAGACCTTTTGCCATTTTGATCGTCCTCCTCTGGACATGCTCCTGCTTCTCAGCATCCCTCTTGAACTGTGGTGCCCAGAACCAGATGCAGTATCCCATGGGAGTCCTCCTGACCAAGGCAGAATAGAGTGGCACTATTTCTTCCCTCCATTTAGGCACTGATGCAGCCTAGGATCATATTGGCTTTCTTAGCTGCCACATCACATTGCTGGCTCATGTTCAGCCTGTGGTCCACTAAGACTTACAGATCCCTTTCACATGAACTGTTGTCAAGCCATATCCTATATCTGAGCCTTTCATTTTGTTTCTGCATAAGTGTACAGTGGGCCATTGGTATCTGCTGAGATTTGGTTCCAGGACCCCCCGTGGATACCAAATCCATGGATGCTCAAGTCACATTAAATACTGTAGTCACATAGTAAAATTGGGTCCCTTATATAATATAGCAAAATCAAAGTTTACTTTTCGGAATTTATACATTTTTTGAATATGTTCAAGCTGGAGATGCCTCAATCCGTGGATAAAAAAAAATCCATGGAGACAGAGGGTTGTATTACTTTGCATTTCTCCCTGAAATTCATCTTACTAGTTTATAGAGAACATGTGATCAACGTGCTTTGCATAAAAAACAAACACACAATCTGGGATGGAAGGGGGGCTAGTAACAAATTTCCATTTAATAAACCGGGAACAGTAATGGAGAGATGATACAGTTCTTTACCTGGCCTTGGCAGTTACTTTTACAGTTCTCCCTCTGTAAAATCAGAATAATGATGACTCTTGAGGGCTAATGCCATATGCAGATTGCATTTGCCCAAGGCTGCACAAGAAGTCTGAGGCGGAGAGAGAAGCTGAGGTCCCTCCAACCCTGGCATTGAAGGTTTTAAAATGGAGACCCACACCTGCACTCTGTTCCCTCCTCCCTGCAGCCTCTGTTTGTCTCCTTCTCTGATCTTCTCCCATTAATATGGTTGCAAACCCAGCTTGGGCATTCATTAGAGCAAGGATAAATCAGCCAGCGAAACAGGCAGATCTTTGGGCTTGTGGAAACAGAAGGGCCTCTTGAGCCTGAGGCTCAGAGAAACTCTGCAGAAGCTCAAGCCTCACACTGCCTGCAAACTTGGTTTCATGCTTGAAATAAGAATCACCCTGATGCCATGTCGGAAGGAATTGGTCTTGCATCCTCCATGATTGTAAATATTGACAATCCAACTGGGAACAGACTGGAAGGCACAGATAAAACTGATAGCCGCTCACTGGCTCTGGAGCTGATGGCATTGTTTGGTGGCTTTTTCTTTTTGTTTCCTTCCCCGGGAGAGGAAAATAAAACAGCCTCCAAAGAGAATTCAGCTTAATGTGGGATTTGGATATGAAGGAACCTGATAGATTTGGATGCTAAACACGGCTTCTGGGGTTTTTTTTTTTTTTGTTTTTTTTGGTTAACTGCCATCAAGTCGACTTCGACTTACAGCAATTGTATGAATGAGGGACCTCCATGTCACACTATCATCCACAGCCCTGCTCAGGTCTTGCAAACTCAAGGCAGCCAAGGCTTTCTTGACTGAGTCACTACATTTGGAATTCAGTCTTCCATTTTAACTCCTGCCTTCTACCTTACCAAGCATTATTGGCTTTTTAAATGAGTCATGTCTTATCATGATGTGGCCAAAGTATGACAGCCTCAGCTTAGTCATATTGGCTTCTAGAAAAGTTCAGGCTTCATTTGCTCTAGGTGCAAGGGAGGAATTGTACACATTTCATCATACCAGATGCAATGCTACTTTACAACCTGGAGATCAAATGAAGAGGGATGGAGAGAATTGTTATTTATGTCCTGGAGGAGAAAAAGGATTTTTCTGACACTTGAGAAACTCCATCAGAAAATGTACATCTACACTGTGGAAAGAATGCAGTTATACATAACCTTTAAAACCATTTCCCAACAACCAGGTCTCCAAAATAGTTTCAGCTCAGTTCCTTTAAAGTTTGGACTAACATTTGCCACAGATTCAGCATCCCACTGAGAAGAAAGCCACCAGCTGCCATGGATAGGATCTTTCTCTAGAGTCTCCTGAGAAATGGGCTGCAGCAATTATTATTACTACTTTATTTTCTTATATCCCACTTTTCTCCCAATATAGGGACTCAAGGCAGCAAGACTCTAAAAGGAGGGAGACACCTCAGTGGCAGCAACCCAGTTGATCATTTCCCCCCATTACGGCTCTAAGGGATATGGAAGCATGGCTTTTTTTGGCATGTCACCGGTTGCCATAATTGTCCACTTTTACCAGGGACAAAATGTGGAA
>NW_024814863.1:0-2327 GCF_019175285.1 Sceloporus undulatus
AGCAGGCATTGCTGAAATGCTCATCCTCCTGCACTTCCTTAACTTTGGATCTCTATGGTATAGATGTGGGGCTGTATGAGATGCCAGCTCCATCCCTGTGTTTCTGGCCAAACTGATACCTTGACATTCCTGTTTCTTGTTACAATATTTTATTTAAAAGACACAACACCTTGAAAAATCCAATCTGGATTAATTGATTCTAAAATATACATAATGCCCAGTAACACTGTTAATTTCCATATACAGTTCAAAGTGGAGCACAGGTTTGCTTTGTTTCATAGGCATATAATCAAAACTTACCTAAGGCTCATATAAAAATATAAATACAAGAAAAATAAACAGTTGTACAGTATATGGTATATACAAGATGTTCAGACACCATGTTCAGTCCCATACGGATACCTTCATGGCTGATATCTTATGTTGCTTATAGCACTATTGGAAAGAAAAATTCAAACAAAAAGAAATATAGACATTACATAGAAGGTACAGTATTTCAGTAATGAATGGAAATGAGTCATGAAGGGGAAACATGCAGATGTAGACAAACAAGGCATTTCAGTAACAGGCATTTTCAGCAAATGAATGCCATACTATAAAGAAAGGAGCCACATAGTACATGAATAACTTATGGAATCCCCTGCCCCATCATAGGATGGCCACAGCTTTAAAATGATCAAATTTACAAAGAGTATTAGAACAAGGATGGATATATTCATCTATTGAGGCAGGACCCATTCACATCTGGTTCAAACAGATATTTCTTTGAACCAGCAAATATTTTTGCATCTTTACTGTGTTGAATTTCTAGATGAATAAATTTGGCTTCTTTAATATCTCCAAGGCCGACGTGCCTTTTTGGCCGGTTTCCTATGTTGATTTAAAAAAAAAGATAGATTAATAATATATTTTAATTAACACATACAGTATAAAGCGCTGTAAATTTACACAGCACTGTATAGTACATACAATAGTGTGATACTGTATAATGCTCAGATTAGTTACCCTGTATTTGTTTTTGTTTTTTTTCTTCTTTTGAAAAGTGACCTCTGTCTGTAGATTCTTCTATTATGTTCTAAGGGGGAAAAGATACAATTATACAATTATAAAATGCTAAATAGAATCAGAGAATCATAGAATCATAGAGTTGGAAGAGACCACTAGGGCCATCCAGTACAACCCCCTGCCATGCAGGAAATCCAAATCAAAGCATCCCTGACAGATGGCCATCCAGCCTCTGTTTAAAGACCTCCAAGCTGTTGTTTACTTACAATTGAACTAGAGGCCGGTTGGACAACTATAATTCTTGGTTGCGCGACACTGAAATAAAACCAGAAATGTTATTATTATTAGAGTTATAGAACTGTACAATTGGAACAGACATGGAATGTACAATTGGGGGATCTTGGAACCAAACCCCAGTGTATAGGATTCAATGTACTCACCTCACTCTAACGCCACCAATTCTCCTACGCCATCTTCGTGGCAAGCAGGTATTAAACAAACTTGACAACCATTCCAAACATGTGTTTCTAAAAACCAAGTTATAACAACAAAAGTTTTAGATTCATAGAAAGTAAGAGTGAATATAAAAATATGAAAAGCTATTAAAATGTAATACTGTATTATAATTATACAAACTTACAATCGACTTTCCCTGCTTTCAACAGACGACCTTTGTCGTCTGCAACAATTTGTGCACGTAACGTTTTTTAGGTGAGCCCAGCACCTAAAATAAAAATATACAAAGAGGAAATTTAGATTCAAAGTAATTAATTGATGTATGCATACTAAGAAGCATACATCACTTTAATATGATACGTACCTCAAAAAGAACTGTGGGAAACCACAATCACATCCAATCTCTATGTCAGGGGTATCTTGCGTTGAAGATAAATTACCTCCCATTTTTATACACGTATTTCTGAAACAAACAAAAAATAATATCAATTACCAAATAAAACCCCAAATAAAATATTTAACAGAATTTAATGACTATTATCTCTAAAGATTTTTAAAAAATATAACTGTGTTAGTCTGTAGAATCAGTATGTAGAGGGATCTTAGCACCTTGGAGACTACCTGAAAGAAAGAAGTTGGCAGCATGAGCTTTTGTAGACTTACTTAGAATCATAGAATCATAGAATCATAGAATCGTAGAGTTGGAAGAGACCACTAGGGCCATCCAGTCCAACCCTCTGCCATGCAGGAAATCCAAATCAAAGCATCCCTGACAGATGGCCATCCAGCCTCTGTTTAAAGACCTCCAAGGAAGGAGACTCTATCACCCTCCGAGGGAGTGCATTCCACTGTCGAACAGCCCTTAC
>NW_024814864.1:0-2327 GCF_019175285.1 Sceloporus undulatus
TTTTAAAACTGGTTTATTGACCTAAAATTAATATTTTTCAGGATAATTCGATTCAGATTTGAATGGGGGTCAAATGCGCACTCTAATGGAAACAATGCACCCATGATTTGCATCCTGATCCACGTTATAGGCCAGTAGGAATGGGGCCTTACTTTTTCCAAGCTTCGAATGATTTTACTACAGAGTTTGAATGGGCTTTCTTCACCTGCCAAGACTACTGTAGTCACATCTATGAAAAGACAATGCATCTAAGGAAATAGACTGAAGTCTATGAAAGATCATGCTGCAAATTTATTTCTTTTAGTTAGTCTCAAAGGTGCTACAAGATCTTTCCACGTACTGTGAAAAGACAGTTTATCATGTACAGTTACATGCATTGAAAGTAGCAGGGAAGCCTATATAGAGGGAAGCTCCATACAGACTGCACAAAACATACTAGAGGAAATCCTGTTGGTGTCTTCTGCATGTGTAAATCTTCTACTGTTTCATCCTTTTATGTGAGGATGAATAATCATGATAGTTTACTCTAACGCCGCAGATTCAGGTCTGACTCAAGTAGCTTCAATGACTCCACTTATCAAGAAATGACTCAACTCGTAACTTGTATATTTTTAGTGACTGATTTGCTGGCCAACTTCATCCTGAAACGTTACAGAGGGAAAATAGTTTTCTTTCATTGAACAACATTTCCATCTCTTTTTTTTTTTTTTTGCCTACTAATCATGTGATGGGACTGGTACTTTACATTTGCTGTACAGGAGCACCACACTTCCTGTAGATCCCTTCCTCAAGCCCATTGACTAACACATTTGCTGTTCCCCTCCAAGAAATGTACACCATGCTATGGGAGCAAGTCTTGCCTACTGCTCCTAGGAAAAAGATCAGAAGGCTCCTCTGAAGTGCAGCAGGAACAGTTTGCATTTTTCTAAAAGGCAATCTTGATAAATTGACTATCTTTTTTTTTTGTACCTTTGTGCACTTTTTCTTGATTTTCTGGTTATTGAAACTCCACTCCTACCCCCCCAAATCACCATATCCATTTTTCTCAGTTAAAGTTGGCTTCCAAACTTGAGTTTCGATTTAAGACTTGATTTGAAAGTATCTTGCAAAGACCTGAGACTCGACTTGAGACTTGAAGGTAGAGACTTGAGACTTGACCTGAGACTTAAAAGTAAAAGATTTGAATACATCACTGTTTTTTTCCCTACTGAGGGGGAATACAAATGTTCCTCCCAAGTATTCCTCCCAGTATTTTAATGCCATCAAGGGATGTGAAGGAAAAAATGGAAAAAGTGGAATTTTTCTTTACACAAAACTCTTATTTTCTAAATGCAAAGCAGTTTCTTTGCATGGAACTACCCCCATGTATTTCTTCACAGAATAATTCTTCTATAACACTTTCTGATACTTGACTACAGGGAGAAAATTTTGCAAAAATTTCCTAGCTGTCAGAAAACTGGTTCTTTGATCTGGGAATCAATAATTATGAATATTCTTTTCATCCCTAGTAAAAGTTTCCATACTGAAGCAATTACACATTTTTTTTCAATTGTGGAAAATCTCCATCTAGTTCAGTGTTTGAGAAATGGAGTTCCACATCTGATGGCATGTCCCATGCACCTACATGGCACATGAAACTAAAGATGCATGTTCAGTTGTATATTTGGCTGCACCTCCAGGTGCGTATCCAATTCTCCCACTTTGCCATTCAACATAAGACTACCATAATGTGTGGTTTAGTGGTTTGAATGTTAGACTATGATTCTGGATAACAAGGTTTGAATCCCTACTTGGCCATGAAGCCACCAGGTAACCCTGGGTAAGTCACATTCTCTCAGCCTCAGAGGATGGCAATGGCAAACCTCCTTGATAGGCTTGCCTTAGGGTCACCATGGTCAGAAATGACTTGAAGGCACAGAACAACAACAACAACAACAACAACAACAGTGAAGCATAATCAATGTGTAACTCCATATACATACCATGCCACCATGAATAGGATATTGGCCACTGTCTTTATGTTTAGAGTGGTTCTGAATTAAAATCATAGAATCATAGAAGCACATTCAGCTTCAGGCAGGAACACCGGGGCGGGGGGGGAGGGAGGGATGTTTCCACTCCCCCATCACTGAGTGAGGAAGCGACAATTAGAAGTGGAATGCTCTTGCAAGTCATTGTTGCAGTCTTACTTGCTGTTGGAAGGGGCTGGAAACATCCTCCTCCTTGTGCTGATCAGACCTCCTTTGCCCAATCAGGCAACTGGTGCTTAAGGTGGGATGCCAATCTTGGCATCTGCTTGTCCTATATTATTGGATGCATTTCACTTT
>NW_024814865.1:0-2327 GCF_019175285.1 Sceloporus undulatus
CATAGCCCAAAAAACCCAGAAAAAACTATGATTACTATTATTTGGTCCATTTTTGATTTTATGAAGAAGTGGGTTAAGGTCCAAAACACAAAGCAGAAAGATCCGAGTCTGAAACTGCTTTACCTGCCCTGGCTGAGCGCTAGGGAATCCTGGGAATTGCAGTTTGCCGTGGGACCAGAGCTCTCTCTGACAGGGAAGGCTGAATCTCTCATAAAACTCCAGTTCCCAGAATGCCCCAGTATTGATCCAGGGCAGTCAAAGCCAGGGCTGGGAGTAATGATGATTTTGGGGTTACTCCTTGTCCTATTCTTAGTGTTAACTCCTACTCCTATTGTACTCCTCAAAGAAAAAAATGTTCCTACCACCTAAAACAAAAAAATAAAAATTTAAAATTTAAATTAGTGCAATATAATTAAAAAACTGTTTCCATTTACAATAGAATAAAAGGAATAAGAAGTAACAAATATATTGAGTTACTCCTTATTCCTTCTCCTACTCCAAAAAACCCTCTTACTCCTTACTCCTCCACACTGGTGCTTAAAAAAGTTTCAAATTGGATTATTTCTGCAGTGTGTTTTGGACCTTAGGACCACGTTCCCATTATGATTGAAAGCGAATTGCTGATTGGGTTAATTAATAATAATAAATGCAGTTGCTTCATTTTTGGCAGGATTGTCCTCCCTATTAGTTTGCACCACTTCAAAATGCATGTCAGTCATCTGTGCATCATCAGTAATGTAAACAGCACCCCGACTTGGGAACTATATATATATATATATATAATTGATAAAAGATTCAGTCCATTGGTTTTGCAGCCTGGGTAATTGCAAGTAGTTGCAAAACCAATGAGGTGAATCTTCTATCAATGTCTGTGTGTGTGTGTGTGTGTGTGTGTATGTATGTATGTATGTATGTATTATATATAGGGTTCCTGAACTGGGCTTCCCAGGTTGCCGCTTAAATCACTGGCAATGCACAAGTGGCATTGCTTCCCTCCCTACAGATGATTGACATGCATTTTGAGGTGGCGCCAAAAAAGTAGTGATTACAAGGGGAAAATGAAAATATTTTCTTTCCTGGTGTGTTCCATGGCTGTTGGGAGGGAGGTGGGAGCAGTTTAAATGTAAGTAGAAATGAGCCCTAGGTCTTCCTAAGGGGCCTCCTGGGCATGTGAGAGCGACTGTTGCACCCATCATCCACAGAGGCATCTTCCCCTTTCTCTGTTGCTCTGAGAAATGCTGCTGCAAAGTCCATCATTGCCCAAGGCTCCCTCAAGAACGAAAGAAGGGAGCAGGGAACCAGGAAAGAAGAATGGAGCCTATTGGGGGCCTTTGCTCTGCTGCCTTCTTCTTTGCAACAAGAAACAAAAAGGCTGGAAAAAGATCTGCCAAATAATACAGTTTACAAGTGTTCCAATAGCTTGCCATTGCCTTACTCCAAAGACAAAATGCAGCCTAAGAATGGATGCTTAACTCCTTGGCCACCCAGAGACCCCTCTCCTTGGGACATCCTTCCAGGCCACAGTGAGACCTTGGCCTGACACCAGCCCCCCTCCTCCTCCTTGACCTCTGCTCCCCCTCCAGCCCTAGCAGCCTCCTTCGCCCACGGCCCTCTCCACGGACCCCAACCCAAACCCTCCCTGCCCTCACAGCCTTGCCTCCAGGGGTACTCTGGGCTCCCAGGAGAGACTTTTGGGCTATTCTCACATCTAACTGGTCCAAAATTTGCATGGCACCACCCTTGACCCCACCCACTAGTGCTCTGAGCCTCAACTTGCTGCTTTTTCTCTGGTCCATGGCCGCTGGGAAGGAGGTGGGAGCGTCTGTCTCAAGGGAGGCAAACATCGCCACCTGCTGGCTATGGCAGTGGAACTGCAAGACCGACTGAAGAAATTACATTTTCTTCTCTCCTCCCATTGGTCCCAAATTTGCATGGCCCCGCCCTGGGTAGCTCCTACCCCTCTCTGCCCTCTCCCCACCTTCCATTGGGTCTCTGGGAAGGAGGCGGGGCTTCAGCCTTGAGTTTGGGAGGAAGGAAGGCGGGAAGCAGCGCCACCTGGAGGCAGGGAGGCTCTGCACAGGAGATATACATCAGCTTCATGGGGATTGACTGATTATTCCCAGGAGTTCACCTCCCTTTTGTGGGTTCCTTTCCTTTGCATCCTTTCCAGAGAAGACACAGAACTGGAAAACAAACAAACAACCCTCTCCCCCAAAAAACTGGTTACTTAAGTCACAAGACATGGCTGAAATGGAAACTTTAAAAAGCTTATGGAAAACCAGGAGAAGAGATCAATAAGGAATGGGAATTAGCCAATAAATATTGCA
>NW_024814866.1:0-805 GCF_019175285.1 Sceloporus undulatus
GAGCTTGTTCCCACTTAGGATTTGATACGAATTAAAATAAAACGCTTTTAATAAAATCGAATTAAAATAACACAGTTGTTATCCCGCTTTCAGAATCGCTTTTTTCATCGTTCCCATCTGCTTGTTTAATTCGGATTTTTTACCTGCAAGCGTTCAGTAAGCGTTCTCA
The DNA here is from genome assembly GCF_019175285.1 of Sceloporus undulatus. Taxonomy (NCBI): domain Eukaryota; kingdom Metazoa; phylum Chordata; class Lepidosauria; order Squamata; family Phrynosomatidae; genus Sceloporus; species Sceloporus undulatus. The sequence goes on from NW_024814866.1 coordinate 170, forward strand.
CTTGGCATGAAATCGGTGTTTAAATAAAGCGATTCTTCTCCTCCATACCTTATTTGGAGTTGTCAATCAATACTACGTCAGAATGACGTAACGTTAACCCGCATTATTCGGAATCGATGTATCTGTGACATCGTTTCCATCTCTGTGACCGTTTCTGATTCGATTTATTTTTGGCGGTTTTTTTTTTAAATGAACCAATCAAGGCGCTTAAACGATCAAACGTCATAAGCGCTGTCTGCCTTATTATATACATTTTCCCTCCGAATTTAGTAGGAAACCCAAGCTCTTTCCAGAGGAACTATGGGATAGGTTTTCCAGGGCAGCATCCCCGCTTCATGTCTCCTCAGACAGCCAGGGAGAATCCCTTCAGAGAGCCCACAGAGATCAATGAGAAGGAGGCTGCTGGCAATGCGAATTTAATAGGAAACCAAAGCTCTCTCCAGAGGAACTATGGGATAGGTTTTCCAGGGCGCTGTCAGCCTTATATACATTTTCCCTCCGAATTTAGTAGGAAACCCAAGCTCTTTCCAGAGGAACTATGGGATAGGTTTTCTTCATGTCTCCCACCAAGACAGTCAGGCAGAATCCCTTGACAGAGCCCAGAGATGAAGGGGGGAAGCTTGTGGCAAAGCGAAT
>NW_024814866.1:905-1306 GCF_019175285.1 Sceloporus undulatus
CTATCCCCCCCCCCCCCCATTGATTAGGGCGAGACTCCCTTTGATTAGGAAACTCCCTTTGATTAGGGAGTTCCTGCATGGCAGAAGGAGGCAGAGAAGGGGGACCCTAGTTCCAAGCTAAAACAGAGGCTGGGTGGATAGACCTTAGAATCTAAGAGTTGGAAGGACCCCAGGAAGAGCCTTCTAGTCCAACCCCCCCTTCTGCCACGCAGGAACTCTCTGTCAAAGCATCCCCAATGACACATGCCCACCCAGCCTCTGCTTGAGCCCTTTGATTAGGGAGTTCCTGCATGGCAGAAGGAAGCAGAGAAAGGGGCCGCTACCTCCAAGCTAAAACAGAGGCTGGGTGGATAGACCTTAGAATCTGAGAGTTGGAAGGGACCCCAGGAAGAGCCTTCTAG
>NW_024814866.1:1406-2327 GCF_019175285.1 Sceloporus undulatus
CAAAGCATCCCCAATGACACATGCCCACCCAGCCTCTGCTTGAGCCCTTTGATTAGGGAGTTCCTGCATGGCAGAAGGAGGCAGAGAAAGGGGACCCTAGTTCCAAGCTAAAACAGAGGCTAGGTGGATAGACCTTAGAATCTGAGAGTTGGGCGAGATCAGATGCCTCCTCGTGAGGAGCCTTCCCTTCCCTGCCTGGGCGAGATCAGAGCCCAAGCGGGCAGGGAATGCCTCTTAGCCTTCCCTTCTTGCCTCTCCTCCGTTAGAAATGGGCTCTCCCCACACAGAGGGAAGGTTGCAATCCACCGGGAGAAGCCTTGTAGTCCTTTGCAGATGCAGGCGCTTGAGCAGCCGAGACTTCAGGCGCTTAAAGCGCTGAAGAGATTAAGCGCCTGTAAACCATTAAAATAAAAAATAAAAATAATCCTTATCTCTTATTGAAAGACCACAGCGGACAAAGGGGTGAGGGAAGAAAAAATGGCGACAGCCATGACGGATGGGGACAGAAAGGGCAACTCCCCCAAGGACAGCCCCCATCGCAGTCAGCTCCTCCCATCCTTCTAGCCCGATTGAAACGATATCGTTCCCATCTAAATAATCCGGTTCCTAACGCGAATCAAGGGGAAAACACTAGGCAGGACCCTAGTGTTTTTTTAACACGCGTTAAATGAGGAAAACGCGGATTTGAATTTTAACCCGCTTCTGGATTCGATTTCTAGTAGGAACGATTCCGGGTTGGTCTAGAACTGTTCTAGATTTAAACCGAATCCTAATGGGCACGCTGCCTATTGAAATCGATTCAGAACGCGGTGTATCCCCTAGTGGGAACAAGCTCTTGGAATCCTACTCCAACACATAAGCCACCATAATACAGTACATGAAACCTGTGATAAGAGGCAGCTGCCTCACCCTGCTTAAAAG
>NW_024814867.1:0-2326 GCF_019175285.1 Sceloporus undulatus
TTTATCCTCGATTTCCAAAGTCTCTTACTACTGAGTATGAAAGAACATAGTTGAATTTTCCCCTGAAATAGACAGGCAGCCAATGCAGCTGTTGCAACAGGAGAGTTGTATACTTCCTATAGCCAGCCCCAGTTAAAAACTTGGCTGCAGCTCTTTGGAGCAGGTGACATTTCAAAGGCAGCCTGATGTAGAGCATATAGTAATTCTGTCGTTGCTGTTGTTGTGCCTTCAAATTGTTTCTGACTTATGGTGACCCTAAGGTGAACCTATCATGAGGTTTTCTTGGCAAGATTTGCTTAGACGAGGTTGGCCATTGCCTTCCTCTGAGAGTTAGAGCATGTGACTTGCCCAAGGTCACCCAGTGGTTTCAAAGCCAAGCTGAGAATCGAACTCAGGTCTCCAGAGTCATAGTTCAACACTTAAACCACTATGCCATGCAAGGTCTGTAATTTTACAGTAATCCAAAGTTATTGCTCTGTGATGCCACATAACAACTATATCATTGATGCTGCTGTCTGTCACCTGCCTTCCATGAAAAGATGAGGAAAGGAAGAGCAGAGGAAGAAAGCAGTTTCTACCAGGACTGTCAAGTCAGTACACTGAGCCTTGAAGGCGCATACACACACAAACACACACACACACACTGTTATTTTGCTTTTTTAAAAATGCATATATTATTAATTAGTTTCCACAAAGATAAACCTTCAGTAGAGATGAACATTCACCATCAAAAGTGAGCTATGGCTAAATAAGGAAGAGAGTCTTGCCAAACTGTTGGAAATGTTCAGTAAATCATAACAATAACATCTGGTGTCTGTACTGTACTTTTAGCCCTCATTTCTTCCTACACTGCTTGGAAACACACATTGCTACTACTCATGGAACCCCTTGTGACAGCCTATTTTGCTTTGATATAAAATTATCTTCCTATTAAGATGTGTATCATTCCATCTCCTATAATGGATCAGAATGTAATTCTGCAAATCGAGCTTTATTTTGAAATTATGTTTGTAATAAAATATCAAAAGACAATATCAAAACTACCTTTTGTGTAATTGTAAAATAATGAAGTGATACTCTTGGGAATCTATTTAGAAATCTAAATGGCTTAAAACATTTTGAAAGACAGGGATGGAGTATAAATGCAAATGGGACTGAAGTAATATAATTGTGCAAGAGACAAAGCTGTCAGTTCAGATGGATGGGTTCATTAGAAATTAATGGCAGTAAAACAAGGAGGGGTTGTTTTTGGATGTGGATCCCGAAAGAAGTAGGCGTATAATTGTACTTGAGTGTTTTTGTAACTATTTCTGCCCAATACTGCCTAAATGTGAAATATGCCTAGAGGAAAATTCTGCCTAAATGTAAAATATGAAACAACCACATGCCTGCCTTCCTGTGATCTAGACAAGTGGAAATGACAAATAGAAGCTAATAAATACATTGTTGTCATTTGTTAATGTAAGAGTGTCACCCTATATTCACCTGGGATTCAAGTACCATACACTGAGTTCAAGTACATTGTACACAATAGGCATGCATAAAATTCCACTGTCATTTTTTTTCTCCAATTAATTCTTTGTTCAGTTCAGTAATTTGAAATATATTTGGATACTGTATTTCAGATCTGGTTGTGATTTACAGAATGCATATTTGAACTGTGGACAAGATAGGTGGCTTCCAACGGGGATTAGATAACTTCATGATGAGAATGAGGCTACTAATCATGATGGCTACCTCCAGTATGAGAAGCACCATCCTGGGGATAAATGGCAGAGGATTATCACCACCACACCCTGCTTGTGGGCTCCAAAGAAGGATGGGGGCCATAATAGGAAACAGGATGCTAAATTAGGTAGACTTTGCTTTGTTTTGATACAGTAGGCCCGTTCTTGTGTACTTATTCTTCCCTTCTACAGATCTCTGCACCCCAAAGTTTCTTTTTGTATCAGCCAGATAGGTCTACAGCTATGGGAAGAGGCCAAAATAACGGCATTGCCCACCAACTAATTATGTCTGTCCCAAATGAAATTTTCCTTCAGCCCCAATGGACACAGTGAAAATTGTTCATACCTGGAACTCTTATATTTGCTGTATTTATATTCCCTGTATTTACTGGTCCCTTTTCTTTGGATGCCTAAATTGTATTTCCAGATGTTCCCGTAACATTTTAAATTACTGCATTGCTAGAAATGTGGGGACTCCACAAAAGCTTATGCAAAAAATAAAAAGCAGTTAAAAGTTTTAAAAGCTATTGTCATGTTTTCTTTCTTCTTTTTCCCCCCTTCCCCTTCCTGCCTCCCTTTTTATGCACTAGGGCCTGAAA
>NW_024814868.1:0-2326 GCF_019175285.1 Sceloporus undulatus
GGGAAGGAGATAGGGAGAGGGTACAAAAAGAGGGAAGAAAGGAAGAACAGAGAGAAGGAGGAAGGGAAGGAGGACGGGAGATGGGGTACTTTTGTCCCATTGTCCCTAATAACGGTGCGGCCGTGTGGGACTTGAGCATCCACGGATTTTGGAATGCCTCGCTTCCAGCCCCATCTTGTTTGACCAATGAGGCCCCAAAAGCAGGCATCCCCTTCCCTAGGCAGCAGGGGCTCCTGTGCCTTTTCTCCTCCTGTTGGCTCTCCTCCTTCTGTCCCCATGCCAGTCCCTGGTGCCAAGGGGTGAAATGGGGAGGGAAGAGGAGAAGACCCAGGCAAGCGTGTGGGGCTGGTGGACGGGTGTCTGCCCCCAATCTTCTCTCTGCCATTTCCTGGCCTCCTCCTCCTCCTCCTCCTCCTCCTCAGCTGTCCAGCACCAGAAAGGCGGAGGGCCAGGCGTTAACGCTGATACAGCCCTTGTTTTTCCCTGCGTGAGCGCTGGCATCGTATTCCTGAAAAAGAAGAGAGAAAGCAGAGATGTTTTTGATTTTCCCTCTCTATTTTTTCCCCAGCAAGGCTGCAAATAATCCCATTCTCCCTTTCTTTTGGGAGAGGGGGATCGCTGCGGCTCAGGGGTTGGGGAAGGGAGAAAGGCCTTTCCTCCCAGAGAGAGACAGACAAGAAAACCAAGACTCACCTCGACGGATGACATCAAGCAAGGCCTCGATGTCAGGCGTGTACCTGGGCAGCAGGGCATTGATGCTGTGGCTTAATTCCCTGCAGAGAAGAGAGAGCGAATAGCACCTCACTAAGTCAACAGAAAACCCTGTTTGTTCAGTAGAGAGATTTGCATTCCTCCATCTGGCCCCATCCAGCGGACTAGAAACCCCCACGGACCCTTTCTCCCCCAGCCTCTACTTGTAACACAACTCACTCCTTGAACTCCTTGTGGTTCTTAGCACGGAAATTGGCTTCAGTCGTGGCAAAAAGCAAGGCCTTTGTGACAAAAGGTACCCACGGCTCCAGCGTCTCCTCAAACTCGATGACACCTGCGATTAGCCCAATGGCTTTCATTGCCTTCAACTGGGATGAGAAGGAGATTCTGGTCTCAACAAGAGGACAACACTTGCGAACAATAAGGAAAGAGATCGAGGGTCACCCTGTCCTCCTCCCCAATTCTCAAAGACATGGTGCAGCCATTGAATTTGATCCGCGTGGAGCAGCCATGTGAGGGTCAGCAGGAAAGACCCCTTCTGGGTGATGTCCCTACCTTCCTCAACCAGGAGGATTCCATCACCTTGGCCATGAGGAATAGCAGCGCATGCTCCTGGTCGCAGGACGGAGAATTGAGGACTTGAAGCAGGAGCTTTTCACAGCTGCTGTCAAGAGAAACAGGGAAGGAGAGGGAAGTCGCATCCTTACTGGACTTCCAGCCCCAGAGAGGGAATATAGGCCCAGTGTCCCAGGGATGCGTGGGAGATTAAGAGGCAGTCCACCTACCTTATAATACACACAGTGCGCCCTCCTTATCCACGGGTTTTTTCTACAAGGATACACGGCTTGAAAATATTCCTAAAAAGTACAACTTTCAAATAGCAAACCTTGACTTGCCGTTTTATATAAGGGACAACATTTTGCTCTGCCATCACAGTGAATGGGACATGCTGGAACCAAACCCCAGCGGATAAGAAGGCCAAACTGTGTGCGTGTGTGAGTGTGTATCTTTTAAAAATGAATAACTAAATAAGAAGAGGACCCTCTCTGAAGGTCAGCCAGATTCTTTCCTTACCGGCAAGGGGCCAATCGTATCCTGGTACTCCTCCTCCTCAGCGCAGTCCTCCATTTGCTCCGGTTGTCTAAAATGGAGGCAGAAAAAGTTGATGATTTGTGGCACCTTCAGAGCATCTCTCTGAGGCAGAATGATGCTCCAGACATCCCACTGAGGGACCACAAGGGCATCCTTATGGAAGCCCATGGACTGATGAAGAGAGTACTCCTTCCATAAGCACCCAGCCATTTCTCCCGGGTGAGGCATTACAGCACCCATCCCTCCCAGGGGAGAACAAATTACCTATCTGAAACCAAGGGGGTTCTTTCTGGAAGCTAGGAGTAGAGACAAGGCAGTGCGCCAACTCCATAAGCAGGCGCACCATATGCAGCTTCCTGTTTACACGGAAGCCACCCGGCAATCCATTGAAGGGGGCTCAAGTCTAGGCAGAATTTGCCTTACGTGGCGGGGTTCACAACGGATCTCCGCATAAGGCAAGGCTCCACTGTAGAAAAGTCCGAACAGTAGCCCATCCATGGCCCCTCCGTGGCCCCTCTTGGGC
>NW_024814869.1:0-2326 GCF_019175285.1 Sceloporus undulatus
TATTATTATTATTATTATTATTATTATTATTATTATTATTATTATTATTACTGTGACATTATCTTCCAGCTCTCTTGGCTTCCCCTTTTCCTTCTCATTTTAGCTGCACTCGCCACTATTGCTCAAGGAGAAACTGATTTTTTTCCAGCAATAGTGTTCATACTTAGGTACCTCTGTTCAAATCCCAAGTATATTAGGGTGGCTTGGTCTTAAATGGACAAGAATATTTAGCTTTTAAAAAGTCATGCTCCTGGTGAAGATGAAAACTGCAAATGAGTTCTTTTTGATATAACCACCTGCACTTTTGAATTCTCTTAGGTCACTATAGGAACAGTCATAATAAGAGCTTATATTTCAAAATTCAACAAAACTGCTCCTTTCATTATTCCAAATATGGCCATTATTAGAATAGATTCGCTAAGAGAAATTTACCATTGAGGAAACAGAGCAAGAATGGCATTTATCCCCATGCATTCCCCTTTTGGATAACAACTAAACAGTGTCTTTTTAAAAGATGAAGATGAAGAAGATGATCACTTAGTTTTTCCTAAGCCATTATCAGGTGTTCCTGCCCCCCCCCCCCAACCCACCCCTCCCAAAAAACCCCAGGATTTGAAATGCCTATGTGTAGAAAATTGTAAGTGCCTCAGCAAACTACAAATCCTAGGAATCCATAGCTTAGAGCTATGAACGTTAGAGTGATATGAAACTGATATAACTCACAGTACAGATAAGACATATGTGTAGAAGGTGACAAACTAACTTGTTCCTCACCCTTACACCCTTCTTCTATTCTGTTCCAGAAACTCTTAGAAGACCAGACCACACCCTACCTGTTAACACAGGAGTTTATCACACGGGAGGAATTTCTCTTAATTTTGAATGAAAAGCAAGTGGGGCCAGAACGCATTCATGTGAATTCGCTAGTTTAGCGAAATTACGTGAATGCTCATTGCATTCGAACTGGCTCCCCATTGCCCAAAAATAGCATGCCATTGCCTGAAATTGCATGTGGTAGTCTATCACGCAATAACATGAAACCCCATGATTGCGTTCAGATTGCCATTGGATTATACTTCCAATTTCCCTTGTCTGATAAACTCCACAAAAAAGTTCTAAGGCAAGCAATCACTAGGAAATTCTCTAGATTGAGAATTTTCCTTCTTAAAGGGATTCCACACCAGGAATTAGAGATGTTGATGTAACTGTTTATTTTGTGTTTGGCTTTACAACTCTATTTTTTAGTTTTCTTTGTTCCATTTATTCTTCTTTGTTCCATTTAGGGAAAAGACTACCTTAACACATGAATATTTGTTTAAACAAAGGTGCTTTACATGAAAAGATGAACATATTGGTAGATTTCCATCCCACGTTCAAAGAAATGCACCTAAATGAGAGTCAGAATAGTCTGCCACAGTAATCCTTGTTTGATATGTGAACTACATTTAGTGAGAGAGAGTATAATTCAAACGGCTGGTTATGGCTACACAGCTCAGGTCGAGGCTATTTGAAGGACTCTTTCTTCCCGTGTGAGCCTAAGCTTCAAATTCTGCTGAGGAGGCACTTTTTCTGTCCTAAGGATTTCACAAGTAAGGTTGGTGGGAATGTGGGAAAAGGCCTCCTCTGTGGCTGCTTCCACACTTTGGCCCTCCCTTCCTAGAGAAGCTAAGGTGGCTCCTAAATTGTTTAAGATTAACAAGTTGCTTGCTGTAAACGACTGTGAGACTGCATTACCTAGCAATGTTTAGCGAGAGCATCTTGGTGTCTGCAGTGGGGGATAATCATATTATCATTAGTCTCAAATGTCTATGGCTTGCTGCAGAATCAGTCTTCATGTAGTTATTTAGATTTCTAAGCCACCCTAGCCTTTAGGCTCAGTCGGGTTGCAATTTAAAACTAAACAAAAACTAAAAATACATAAGCGTATCATTAAATATATATGAAAACATACAATTAAAATAACCCCATACTAAAATAACTCCTGCCTTATTTCTGGCTACTAAATGCTTGTATTCAGGGTCAGGGTTAGTAAAAAGGGGAATTATTCAATGTGGGCTATTAGAAGTTCTATGATGGACTGGGGAAATTTTTCATCCTCAGCTTCTGCTCACTTCATTCTCAGTTCCTGCAAGCCACCATTTCAAAATAAAGCCTCAGCATAGTATTTTTATCATCATTTGGACAGCTTCTGAAGAAGGCTTCCATTGTTAGATGAGCCCCATTCTGTCATTCACCTTTCACATGAGGGAGAGAGTGGGATCTTGCTCACTGAGTATGGCATTGCCTTGTATGTGCTTGTCAAAATAACCACATAACACCGATATGG
>NW_024814870.1:0-2326 GCF_019175285.1 Sceloporus undulatus
TTGGTCAATGTGAATGAGAAGTGGGTTATTTTACAACAAGAAAATGCAATCGGACCAAATGAATCACACTCCGCTGTCGAATCGATCCATCAATTCGAATCACAAACTGATTTATTTGCTAGTGGAAATGAGGCCTTAGTCGACTTCCGGTTGAAACGCCGAGACGAACGGAGACGGAAAGCTTCTGCTCCGTTCTCCTTTCCATTGCAGTCAGACCCGTTTAAGGTCCCAGCTCTAAATATCTAGCCGGAGACCATTAGGGTACCCAAGCCGGGCGAGGCTTGAGTCGAGGGTCTGCAGGGGGCCCGAGAGCCTGCTCTCTCCATCCCCTCAAGGGACGGAGGGAGGCGGCTCTGAGAAGGTCGCAAGACAGCCGGGATTGCAGTGTGTTGGTCCTAGGACTCCAGTCTCAGGCACAACCCTTTAACTTGAAGCTACCTACTGAAGAACCCGACGGGGTAGCGTTTTTGGCGGACTTACTACTTGGTTTTTCGGTGGAGCCAAGACATTGAACCCAAAAGAGGGAGCCCTCTTCGCGACTTGGAAGGTAGAGATATAGTGAGTTCTCTCAGATTTCTCCACGCTCGGATAAAACATCTATATGAGTGATACTCGAAGGGACATATAGGTGTATAAAAGATTTGCACTTGTATTTGGATATAGACAGTCAATGTGGGGTTTTTTTTTTCCTTTTTGCTTCTTTTGGAGACTAAATATCTTGTATACCAACTTTACAGACTGGAGTTGAACAGTGTTAATACAATAGAAATACTCTGTTGAGAGTTGTTACTCATCTATCAGTGGTAACAGAGTGACTAAATGTTATTGAATACTACTTTGAAGGCTATCCTACTCAGCAAAGTTTCCTTTAAAGAATTGTTTTTGCAACTGCAAGGGGGCAGCGTTATTTTTCTGTTCTGACCTCCTTTAAGTGGGAATTAGCTGAATTGGGAGAAGAACAGCTGTAATTCATTGCAGCTGGGACCTTGGAGATTGTGAAGTCAGACTTAGTTTGATTCAGCTGAGCCCAGGGAAAAAAAAAAGTATCTGCTCTCCTTATCCTTATTCTGAGCACAACAGATACTCTTCTTTTCTTTTTCATTCCACAAGTGTTAAGACCCCAAAAGAACAACAGACTGGGACGTGGGTTCTTCTAATTAGACTGGCTCAAATGGACACGAGAAGCGGCAAGTATAGAAAGATGAACGCGAGTGGAAATCAATACAATACAAGGCGCGACTCCCTAGATGGAATAAGCAAACAATCAGAAATAACATCAGTGATACTAGAGGAACTGAGGGAATTTAAAAGGAATTTTAAATCGGAAATTAGGGAGGAACAGAAGAGTCTAAGGGAAGAAATCAGGCGGGATATGCAAATGGAAATTGAGGGTCTCTCTAAAAAGATTGATTTGATTAATAGCGATATTGCAGAAATTAAGAAAGAAGTTCAAATAACTATAAAGAAAACAGGGGACCTGGAGAGGAAAGTAATCAAACTGGAAAGGCAACAACACCAGGAAGACTTTCTTCTACAAATTCAAGAAAAGCGATATAGGGACAGAGCTATTAAGATCCGAGGGCTCCCTGAGGTAGAGGACGAAGATTTGGAGGAGAGAGTCCTACCCGCGCTATCCCATTTTCTGGACATACCGCTGGATTTGATTGAGTCACAGACAGACAAACTATTCAGAGTCAGTTCAAAAATAGCCCAAGAGAAGGGGCTACCACGCGACGTTGTCATCTGCTTTACTACCACTAGAATAAAGGAAAAGTGCATGCATAAAAACTATAAGGATAATCTGGTAATTGAAGACACCCAAGTAAAAATCTTTAGAGATCTTCCTCTACAAGTTATAAAACAAAGACAGCAATATAAATTTCTGACAGCCCTATTACAGAGGAAAAATATAAGCTACAGATGGGCGAATCCGGAGGGTATTGCTTTTATGTTTAAACAAAAAAGAGTCAAGCTAAACACAGTAGAGAAAGCCAAGGACTTTTACAGATCTTTTCTTTATTCTGACTCAGGCGGAGAGGGGAATCACAGAGATGGAAACTCAGAAGGAGCTACAGTATTGAATCAGGGAAGAAGAGACGTTCGAGACGAGCAGCAGGAGAAAGAAGAAGCCTCTCAGAGGGCCGGAATAGAACAGAGTCAACCTCTTCTCCTGAGCCTCGATTTGGAAGATCCAATCTTCTCCTCTCCAAAGACTTTTGTTGCTTGAACAGGTTTTGTTATTTCCTCCCTCTTCCCTTTTATTGGTTTGCTCTTAAACATTTGGGAATTCATTATTATTATTACTATATATACAGTCTTTTCTCTG
>NW_024814871.1:0-2326 GCF_019175285.1 Sceloporus undulatus
GTGTGTGTGTGTGTGTGTGTGTGTGTGTGTGGACAAGATAGTAGAAGCAGTTGTTGTACGGAGGCATAGATGGGAAGAGGATCATTATACTGACTGTCAGCAAAAATGGCAGGTATTGCCTAAGTTTAAAAGGAGACTTCAAGGCTACAAGGTCTCAAGTGAATTTGCTCTGACAGCTATTCTGTCTGACAGCACAAATAAAAGGCAGAATTTCATTTTGCTGCTGCATCCATGGATAAGAATGAACTGCTTGTATACGCAGCCCTTTTGCCAGCTTGGATGGACTACAGTCTTGATATTTGAAATGAACAACATATAGATAAGGTTTGCGGTCCCCTAAATGATTACACCAATATTGAATCTATTAACAAATGTCTTTGTGCTTTTTGTAACTTGCATGCACACATACACACACACTCTAAAGAAGGGTGTGTACCTGTGGCCTTCCCGAGGTCTGGACCTGTAAATTCCATCATCTAGAGCCAGCAATGAGGGATTATGGACATCGAAGTCTAAAATCACAACTGGAAGCTACAACTGAAGTTGCCGGCTGCTTCTCTAGACAAGTAGTACTTGCTCCCTTTCCATGTTCCCATTGGAACCATTTTATAAGCTAGGTGGATGCTAGCTTACTCTCAGAGTAAGCTCAGAGTAAGGAATGGTTTAGATAGTATTTGTTGCTGTTGGGATGTTCTTCATGCAATTCGTCTTGTAGAATTGTATGACCCTCCAGATGTTGTTGGATGGGAAATCCCAGCAGCTGTAACTAGCATGGTCAGTTGGGAAGAATGGATCCCATTTTTAGAGTAAGTGTAATAAATAAATAATCCAGAAATGTGTGGAGGACTGCACTTGTTGTCTGTGAGGGCCACAGAGCACGCATCCCTGTTGAAGATTATACTAGATATCTTGGTCTTAGGCAGAACCCCATTAAATGAGCTAGAGCTCCATTTTAAGGTCACTGACTCATAGGCACTCCTTTGTTCTGGCATGGCTAGCTGTTTTGCCTCCTACTGTTTTAAATTAATGGGCCATCTCCTCTGCAGTTATGGGCAGTGGATGGGGAATGTTAATAATCATTTGAATTTAGCCAACTGAAACAACAGAGTAGCCTCTTCAGAGCTGAAGTACAGCATCGTTATTATGTAAACATGAAATGCTATGGGTTCAGGGTTATGTACTGGCACCTCTGACATACGTGTTGATAGGGAAAAAATGTGCGATTTCCACCTACAATTTGGCTCTAGACTACTGGAAAGAGGTGTGTGTGTGTATCTGTCTGTTAGTGCTTGCCCATGGGGAAGGAAGGAGATAATTATATACCCTGTCCCTTGCTGGGAGACTTCTGTGGGTAGAATGGGTAGAATGTCTGCTTGACTCCATGCTCCTATCTGGTTTCCAAGAAAGGCGCCACACAGGAGGACACATTGACCACTCAGACTCCAAGAACGGGAGAGAGAAATTTAATCTTGGAAGAATTGCCTCCTGACCCAAAGTATTTTTTTACAAGAAATGCATACTGAATTAAATGGTGTTTGCTCTAAACCTGAATTCCTGTCATTGGTTGGAAACCATCCTGGCTGGAACCGCAGGCATAAACAATCCTTCTCATCAAATTTAGAATATAGTCCAAGTCGGAATATGTCAATTCAGTATAGTTGTGTCGAGCCAGTTTGTCACGCTGAACCCTTCTTCTGATCAACTTTGTGGCAAGCTTTCATTCAGTCTGACCAGAAATGTTTCGGTCCGGAAAAATTTCTTCTATTAACAAAACCCTGCCTTGGGCTTGTTCAATCCTCTCCCCCAACTCTACTATACTATTTGTATTCATTATACTGTACAACTGAGGTTATACTAGAACAGGCTCAGATTCTCTTCAAAGTTAAGGTTGCCATCTAGTGGTTGATTTTAGAAGAGTAAACTGCAAACCTCTACTGAGATTTAGAGAGATACACATGTAATCCAATAAAATCAAATAGAAGTGCATGCCCAGATACAATACAGATTCAGTGATGAATATGAACTTTGTTTTGTTTTCCATGCCAATACAACATTCTTATTCCTGTGCCTGAAAATTTGAGTTCAGGTAATGTCCCTTTTGATTAATATTGCTTCTATGTGTGGAGTTGCACCAGTGGATCTATATTGTCCTACGTCAAGCAGAGGGTTCATGCTGCAGCTCAGTTGAGTCTTGAAGGGCTCTGGATTACAGATCTGCTTGAAGATTTGGGTTGACAGTTTTCCTTGCATCACACACTGTCCTTGTGCCTCCAGCAATAAAGGCAGTGAAGGTGCAATTGAGCAGACTTGGGTTACTGGTTTTAGG
>NW_024814872.1:0-2326 GCF_019175285.1 Sceloporus undulatus
CCAATGTTTCCCTATGGGGCCTATACCCCCAATGTTTCCCTATGGGGCCAATATCCCCCAATGTTTCCCTATGAGGCCTATACCCCCATTATTTTCCTATGGGGCCAATATCCTCCAGTGTTTCCCTATGGGGCCTATATTCCCCAATGTTTCCCTATGGGGCCAATATCCCCCAATGATTCCCTAGGGGGCCAATATCCCCCAATGATTCCCTATGGGGCCTATATTCCCCAATGTTTCCCTATGGGGCCTATATTCCCCAATATTTCCCTATGGGGCCTATATTCCCCAATGATTCCCTATGGGGCCTATATTCCCCAATGTTTTCCTAGGGGGCCTATATTCCCCAATGATTCCCTATGGGGCCAATATCCCCCAATGATTCCCTATGGGGCCAATATCCCCCAATGTTTCCTTGTGGGGCCTATATCCTCCAATGTTTCCCTATGGGGCCAATATCCCCTTTTTCCTTGTGGGGCCAATATCCTCCAATGTTTCCTTGTGGGGTCAGTACTGTCCTTTAGTTTTAGTACACCCCTCCCCTTCTGTCCAGGGCCCCACAAGAAGGATGGGAAGGGGATGAGATCCGAGGAGGGGGCCTGTGCCAGAGGTGTCCGTCCAGGGCTCACTTGGCCGCCCCTGCTGCCCCGGGCGGCGGGTTCCCAGCGGAGGAGGCGGCTGCAGCCCCGGCATTGGCACTGGCGTTGGCGTTGCTGGCCGCCCTTCCGCCGCGGCCGGGCTCCATGCCGTTGGGGAGGAATCCGGCGATGATGGGGACGGGCCAGATGAGGGCAGCCACGCTCCAGACGATGATGACCAGCGTCATGAAGCAGGCCACCAGCGTGGACTCGACGGGCTTTCGGTTCATCCTCCAGCCGGGGTCCCCCTTGAGCTCCTCCAGGCTGAAATCCAGGCAGCAGAAGTGGAGGCGCTCGCCTTGCTGCTGCCAGGGAGGCTGCGGGGCAGGGGCCTCCGGGGAGGGAGGGAAGAGGGCCGGGGAGGGGGGCCGGAGTCTCCCCAGGCGCCGTCCCCGGGCCCAGGTGCAGCCCAGGCAGAGGCGCAGGTCCTGCTGGAAGCCCCCCGCCGCCAGCCCCAGGGGCTCGATCACCAGAGGCGGGGGTCCCACGCGGGGGAAGGCGGCCGAGAAGGAGGGCCGGGCCCCGCCGCTGCCCCCACTGCCGCCGCCTCCCCCTCCTCCGGCTCCGGTGGAGAAGAGGACCAGGTCGCACTGAGCCTGGAAGCCCCAGGGGCCCCATCGGACCAGCAGGGAGCTCAGCATCTGCCGCTGGACGCTGATGTTGCAAGGCTGGGGCTCCTCCCGAGGAGAAGGGGGCCGAGGAGGAGGAGGAGGCGAGGAGGGGGAAGAAGGGGCAGCCCTGGTTGCAGTCATCGTCGGGGCTCCAGGGCTCTTCGTCCCCTCCGCCGCCGCCGCCGCCGCCTTCTCTGCGAAGAAGTCCGTGGCCGGGAAGGAGGCGTTGTGGAGGGGCTGCAGGGGCAGAGGGAGGGTCGGGGAGAAAGGGGCCTGGCCCTGCTTCCCCTCCTCCTGCTGCTGCTTCTCCTCCAGCTGCGACCAGGCGGCGCCCGGGAAAGAGGGCGCCAAGGCGGCCAGCAGGAGCGGGAGCAGCATGGCATGGGCTTAGAGCCGGAGGGAGAGCGAGGGAGAGCGGCCCTTCAGCCGGGGAAGAAGCAGGGGGCGAAGGGGCTCCATGGCGACCACCCCCTTCCTGCCCCAGAGAGCCAGGGAGGGAGGCAAGGAGACAGAGAGGGAGACGGGAGGGTTAGAGATGGAGCCCCGAGGGCAAGGAGCAGCAGCTCTAGTTCTGCCTCGGCTGAGTCCAACGTCGCCTGGAGAGTGAGGGGCTTCTCTGGAGGAAGGAAAGGCGAGCCCCACCAGCCCCGGAGCCCCCCTTCTTCAGCCAGGCAGGCTCTGGCTCGCCCTCCTCTCTCCCTTTGGCCCTCCGGTCTGCTTCTGCCTCTGCTCAGTGCCCCGTTTCTCCGACAGAGCGAGGGGCTCCTCTGAGGAGGGAAGGGAGAGGAGAGCCCTCCTCAGCTTTACTCAGCCATGCCCCTCTTAGCAGGGGAAGGCTCCTCTGAGACGGAAGGGAAAGGCCAGCCTCCAAGTCCCGTCTTCTGTGCCGAGTGAGGGGCTCCTCTTCGGGAGGGAAAGGGACGCCTTGGCTGGCCTTCTTCTGGGGTCTCCTGGCGAGTGAGGGGCTCCTCTGAGGGAGGAAGGAGAGGAGGTGCCCCGCTTCTCCTGGCAGCCAAGGAGACTAGGCGGCGAGTCGGGCAGGGGCTGGGCTGAGCTCGCCTCAGGATTCCCTTTTTT
>NW_024814873.1:0-2326 GCF_019175285.1 Sceloporus undulatus
ATCACGTGATGAGAACGTTCTCAGAACGCAGTGCGATAATCTTCAAAATTTGTTCAGAGGGTGTTTACCATTGCTGTTCTCTAAGGCTGAAAGAGTGTAACTTGCCCAAGGTCACCCAATGGGTTTCTATGTCTTAACAGGGACATGAACACACACACACACACACACAGAGAGAGAGAGAGAGAGAGAGAGAGAGAAAGAGAGAGGGAGGGAGGGAGGGAGAGGGAGAGAGCATATAAGATAGAAACATACTAAAATGAATACTAAAAAATAAGAGGCAAAAATAAATAAAAATAAAATACAGAGGGGCTTAGGTCCACACCCAGCAGAGCTATTTGAGAAGAGATGTGAAATATACATAAATGGGTGGAACAGACCATTGCAAAAAGGTGGATTGGGGCCGCCCCGGATCCACTTGCCCTGGCACCGCTACAACCATTTTGCCCTGGAGCTAGGGTTGCCATAATTCGCTACTATAAACTGGGACAAAATTTACCCAAAATGTAGGACAATTGTAGGATAAAATTTACCCCAAAATGTAGGACATTTAAGAAAAATAGAGTACCTTAAATGTTCTACATTTTGGGCTAAATTTTATCCTACAATTGTCCTACATTTTGGGCTAAATTTTGTCCTACATTCTGTCCCTGTTTATAGTAGAGAATTATGGCAACCCTACCTGGAGCTGGCCCAAATAGGAGTATAAAAGATGTGCTCCTATTTGAGCCAGTAAGAAGCCACCTTATGGGGCCTGGCAGTATCTTCAAGGCGGCTTCAAGCTGCCCCAAGGGCATGTAAATGCCTCATTCACGGAGCGTCTTAAAGCCACCTATGTCTGTTTGGCCAGGGTGCTTCCAGACATCTTGGGGTCGTGCAGGGTCTAAATGCCATGCCTCAAGCTATGCGGATGCTGGCTTTTCCGGACAGTCTTTTCTGGCTCAAAAGTGCTGCATTATTTCATGTGATTTTGCAAGCATTCATTAGACTTTTTAAATACTCAGCTAGAGTGTGTATGTTTCTAGCAACATTAATATATTTTCTCTTTAATTTCATGGAACTGACCTCAGGACCTGCATCCCACAAAAATGGAGTTTCTTTTCTAACTGTGAGTGGCTTCTGATTCAGTGGCAGAATGGGAAATGAGGTTATCTCTGTCAATAGCAATTGTTGGCAAATCTGCTCTGAAACCGTGTGGGGACCCTCTACAGAGATGGGCACTGGAGAGTTAAGCACAAAGGGTGATTTGGGAGTTCGACAGAATGCCCCTTTTAGCATCAGATCGAGGCCATGGCAACTACATGCTGTGGCCCTGTCTCCTTTACGCAGGGGAAAAAGTAGCCAAAAAAGGTGGATCCCTTTTGTGCCCTCGAAAGGGCACTATAGCCATTGGTGCACAGCTTTTCTGCGCTACATGGTGCATCATGTAGATGTAACACCAGAGGAGAACCATGACTCTGCTCACCATGTGAAGTGGCATGCAGCATCATGCTGGCCTGGGGGTGGAGTTGGGCCATGTGTCATGTGGATGCCACACACTGATTCTGCCCCTAGGCAGGCCTTAATGGCCAGTCTGTCGAACCCCTTGGACAATATTAACTTCCCCACTTTCTTTCCATCAAGAGCATTCTAAGAGCTCTGCTAATGAAATATTCCTGCAATGCACTGAGCAGATAGCAGTAGCAGCAGCAATAAGGGTTTAATCATAGAATCGTAGTGATAGGCTACATAAAGAAAATGGTTAGTTCCTGGATCTCAAAAGTTGTTACAACTGATATTACCAGGGCTGCATCTGCCCTGCAGTAATAACCCAGTATGACTTCTCTTTAAGTGCCAGGGTAGTATGCTAAGGAATTCTGGTTTTTGTAGTTTTGTGAGACATTTAGCCTTCTATATCAGAGAGCTCTGGTGCCACAACAAACTACGAATCCCAGGGTTTCATAGCATTAAGCCTTAGTGGTTAAAGTGTTGTCAAACTGGATTATTTCTGCAGTCTGGATACAACCCAGATGAACCTTCCCAGAAAGGCAACTCAATAAAGTAGCAAAACAATGACAACTGTGCAATCAAAGGAATATCTCAAATGTTACCAGACAGTGGCTGGCAGACTGTTCAATAAGACCTTTCAAATTATAGCGGATTTTCTACCTCAGCCAATACCTTTTGCTTCTTAATTACTAAAAAACTGTGGTATTACCACTTAACAACATGTCCTCTGGATTGTGTCCAGACTGTTTCAAGAGTGTGCCCCAAAAAATAAAGTGATTAAAATACAAAAAATACAAAATGATTAAAACAAGGCAACAGTAGTACCCAAAGATTTAAAAAT
>NW_024814874.1:0-2326 GCF_019175285.1 Sceloporus undulatus
GGGTAACAGCATACAAAAAGAGAAAACAATAATATCAAAAGTATTCAAATTGCTCTGAAGAGAAACAATTTAGGCACGCAGAGAGTGAAATTAGAGGATCAATTTGGGAAGGCCCACCGAAAGAGATCTGTTTTTATTGCCTTCTTAAAGGCCCTGAAAGATATTAGTTGGCGGATCTCGTCCGGCAGATCGTTCCAGACTTTTGGAGCGGCAGCAGCAAACATCCTCTGGGAGGTAGTTACTAGTCTAGTTCTCTGTAACTGTAGTAGGTTCTTCCCTG
Organism: Sceloporus undulatus; assembly: GCF_019175285.1. NCBI lineage: Eukaryota > Metazoa > Chordata > Lepidosauria > Squamata > Phrynosomatidae > Sceloporus > Sceloporus undulatus. The sequence goes on from NW_024814874.1 coordinate 281, forward strand.
AGGACCTGAGAGTGCAGGAAGAGTTATATGGGAGGAGGTGTTCCCTCAGGTAAGCTGGACCCAAGCCATGCAGGGCTTTATAGGTAATGACCAACGCCTGATACAGTGCCTGGAAGCTAATAGGCAGCCAGTGTAGGGATTTTAAGATAGCCACACCACTGTTTGCCCACCCAGCCATTCCAAAAGGCCAGAAGCAATGCCACAATGGAGAGAGTAGGCGCTTCTTTTAGGTTCTCCCTGGATGGACTAAGATTTCGCTTTTTGCCACTCAACTCAGAGAAGGGAATGGTTCCTATTTTGATAAAGAGTTAAGGTACAGTACTTACACTGACCCATAGATAAGACGACCCAGATTTTTGGGGTTGATTTTTTGACTAAAGTTTCTAGACTTATACGTGAGTGTATACAGTAAATTATTTTTGTTGGTGTGTGCCTTAAAGCCATTTCTGACTTGTGGCGACTCTTAATGCAAACCTGTCGTGGGGGGTTTTCTCGGCCAGGTTTGTTCAGGGTCCTGTATGGAGCTTAAAATGGAGTCCTTGGCTTTTCTTGTCCCCACATTATTCCCACACATTGTGACATAGATTGAAGGAGAATGGCCCAACGCCACCAAAGGTGGCATAAAGGTGGCATAAATGATCCCTGTCTTGCGACTTGGTAGACATGGCATCCATCCATGTCAAAAAATGTGCCATTTCACCCTGTCCAAAATGGGAAGTGTCTGGCTGTTTGCTTTAAGTTTGAAAAACACTCTTAGGATGCCTGCAGCATTGAAACAGCATGCCTCCAAGTGACCCGAAGTAGCTTTATTTTGGGCTGTCTGTTTGGGCCCTTATAGATCAGAAACCCAATGGGTGAAACATGAGGGAGAAGCTAAACTCAGCATTAAGGTTTACCTCCTCACACTGCAGGACAATGCAAATCCCACAATACTTTTTAAAAAGTCAAACAAACATGAGCAGCACTTCCCACCATTTACTCGAGGCTCACTTATACAACATGGACCTTTTGGGGTACAGAGATGTTGAAACCCACTGGTCTAAAGACTTTAAACTTCACAAAGTGAAGAATTTGCCTTCTTTCTTTCTCTTATGCTTATGTTGTATCAGAAAGCACCATGCATGATGTTAATATTAATTCTTTATCCACTTTGTCAGTACTACAGATGGGAGCAAACGGGAGCAGCAGCGACTCCATATTAAAAGAAACAAAAAAGGTAGGAACATACTGGGGGGAAACATACTACTCTGAAACCATCCAAGAATTGTTATCTTGAAGAACTTGGAAAAGTTAGGGTTTTTAAATGACAAGTTCCAGAATGCCGGCTGAGAGATTTTGGTAGTGTCCAAAAAAGGTAATTTCCCAAGCTCTCTGTGTTGCGCTTTTGCAGTCACCCTGTCCAAGGCCCTTATCACACAAGCAAAAATTGAAGTTATCCCAGGGTCAATGTGAAGGCAATGCAGGGGCAATCGTGGGGTTTCAGTCAGTAGCCATGGGCTACTGGGAAGCCATGGGAAGCGTTCTCAGGGAATTTGTGATTGTCATCTGGCTGTCTGATAATGTTTGATGTGATGTGATCTGCTTTTGTATTTGATGTTTTTAATTTGTCTTTTCTTTTCTACATGGTAATTTTATCTATTCCTCTATTTAATTGTTATTATCTTAGAGTGTACGCCTTGGACAGGCTTTTATATACTCCTTAATTTTACCGACTTTGTACAGCGCTGTGTATAGTTCCAGCGCTCTAGAAATAAAATTTAATAATAATAATAATAATAATAGCCATCTTAAACACAATTGGGGGTCATTTCAGGATCATTCTGGGGTTAGGTAAATCCTCTTTCCACCCGAATTTACCTAACCCTGGAATGACACCATTTGTGTTTAGGATGGCTCCTGATTGTGTTTGGCATTGTGTGATAAACAAACTTGAAACTTTACCTAACCCTGGAATGAACCCCGATTGTGTTTAGGAAGGCTGCTGATTGACTTTGGTGTCGTGTGATAAACTTGAAACCCAATGATTGTCCCTGTATTGCCTTCACA
>NW_024814875.1:0-2326 GCF_019175285.1 Sceloporus undulatus
TTGTGAATGACCCCGAAATAACCCAGTTTCCACACCAGTTTTTTTTTCATACTGTGAATGATCCCTTAATGTGTCTATATATTAAAATATTTATATCCTACCACATATCCAATCAGGGCAGTACACATTAACAATGGCGGGATACAGACCTCTGCTTTGCAGCGGTCTCCTGATGGCGCCATTTGCTCTGCACGGGAGCCGCAGCAGCTAAACCGCGCGGCTCCCGCGCGGAGCAAAAAAGAAGCTCCATTTCAGAGCTTCTTTTTGCGGCGCCTCTATGACGTTGTGAGGCGCCCCTGGCGCATTCGCGACGTCATAGGCGCCGCGACACGTCTGGATGCTATGCGTCCAGTACGTAAAGATGGCGGCGCCCATGTGGAAGGCGCGCCGCCATCTTGTACGTATTCTATACGTACTAGGGTTAGGGGGTGCGGAAGCACCGCCCCTTCCTAACCCTAGTACATATAGAATACGTACAAGATGGCGGTTTGTATCCCGCCCAAGAATACTTTCAGCAAACTCCAAGCATACTAAATATGAACCCTTTAAAACAAGAAAGTTTCAAACCACTTAATTTTAAAACACACACAGAAGTAGATTTGGACAAAAACAAATTAAGACTCATATGTTTTGGTGATAATCTATACTTTTGATACTGGAATAATACTAGTGTAGGTGCCAGTTGGACTTAAAAGGAGTGGTTATTCCACAAGTGGGGCACCACAGCAAAGAACCTATATCCTCTCAAAGTGTGTTGTTGCCACTGATGGGCCACAGAATAGGGCTGCTCAAGACGACTTCAATCCTTGGGCAATTGTCTATAGAAAGATGTGCTCCTTCTTGTATCAAGGTCCCAAGCTATTTATGGCTTTAAAAGTCATCGGTTGTGCCTTGAATTCATACCAGAAGCATATTGTCAACCAGTGCAGCTCTTTTAAGACTATTATTATGCATTGTTTATATGATACTCTGGTCAACAATCTAGCAGCTGTATTCTGCAGTAGCTGTAGTTTCTGAATTGTATTCAAGGGTGGCTCCATGTAGAATACGTTGCAGTAGTCCAATTGGGAAGCTAGCTGGAAGAGGAGGAAGAGAGGGAGCTGCTGGATAGGTGAGAGAGGGAGGAGACTCCCTTTGCTGCCGTACCAGCAGAACTGTGAGACCTGGAACTTCAGCACCCATTCCTGCTGCCCAACAGCTTTTCTGGGTCTGATGGAGCTGCTGACCAGATGGGAGAGGGAGAAAACTCCTTCCCACCCAGCTAACAAAGCCACTCGAACCAGAACTTCAAGGCCCCTTTCTATCAGTGTACTGAGTGACACCCACCTAAAGTATCACCCGGTGTGGTTCACACACCACAGCGCCCCTAAATGTACTCCTGGAAGTATATTAGTAATTAGTTTTCTGTGGGTTTTCTGGGCTATGTGACCATATTCTGGAATAATTTATTCCTGATGTTTTGCCTGCATCTGTGGCTGGCATCTTCAGAGGGTAGTAGCATGGAAGTTATATCAGTAATTGGTTATTAGAAACTAAATTTGATATTTCATGCAGTTTTAAGCTTGCATGGGAAGAATTGGTTATTGAAATTTCAAAAGAAAACCAAGCAAACCTGGGCCTCTTCTTCATTTACATCTATTTCAGCTTTGGCAAAAGAAAATATGTTACACACCAGTGGCATTTATGTCATATCCAACATCTGCAAAAATATGTCCACAGCTTGCTGGAGAGGACATGGTAAAAGTGAGTATTTCAAATGTATCTGATTAAAATGCTCAACAGTGATATATTTTTGAGTTTCTTTTCTTTGGTGGATGATAAATCCAAATATAAATCCCCAATAAGAATTACTATTAATAAAAACATTTCCTGGAACAGCCTATTTAAAGATAAGTGGACTGAAATTTTCCAAAGATGGAAAAAATTACATAGACGCATTACACAGGTGCACAAAGTATGTCCCCAGGACATACTAGGGTTAGGAAGGGGCGTCACTTCCTGACGCCCCTAACCCTAGTACGGACTGGGTCTGTACAAAATGGTGATGCACTATACACAAGGGCACCGCCATTGCTATGTCACCACCATGCCGCCTCCAAATGAGGCGGCGCGGAAGTGACGTATTCACGCTGCGCGAGAGTGCCTAGGGCGCTTTTTCGGCAGTGCAGGAAGGAGCTCCGTTTCAGAGCTCCTTCCAGGATTTGCATCACTGGCGCAGCCTCTATACGGCTGCGCCAGTGACGCAAATGAGAAAAGGGCCGAGCGGCCCCTTTCTCTTGGTCCCCACTGCCATCGGGTGTCCTTGGGGCATGAAGCCCCAAGGACA
>NW_024814876.1:0-2326 GCF_019175285.1 Sceloporus undulatus
ATGAAGGTTATCTGTGCTTCTCCAGTCCTCCCTTTGCTGTCTACCAACCACTGAATGGCTGTGGAATGGGAGCTGCAGTAGCTGAACAATGACTTCTGGGTGGGATTTTGATCATTGCAGAGGGAGGAAAGGAGTTCTGACTTTGGTAGTGACCAAAAGAGGACATCTGCAGGTATAAGTTGGGTTTATGCTTGTGTGTATCACTAACAGGATGCCAGACAATTAAGGAAACAAATAAAGAGTCATGCCATATGTTGAGGGCATAATACAATAAGAGATTTATCAAAGTCAGAGGCTGCAATTCAGTTAGGGATATACAAGCAATTTTGGGGGGGGGGGGTACTGAAAGGATTGGTTTTCACAATGTCCTAGTGCCATGCCTAAAGCCTCCCCCACTCTCGACACTTACTGTAAAGTCCCAAGACTGCTTCACACAGCCATTTCATACTTCATGGCAGGCAAGCAGGATCAGAGAAGCATCTGGCCACCTCCCCGTAACCAGATGTGAATGGATGACATCCGTGCTGAGACCTGGTGAGGTAATCAGCCTCTTCAGTTCTCCCTACTTGCCATGAAACATGGAATTACCATGTGTCAGGAATTGCAAATGCAATTTTCCTGTCATAAAATACTGGGAAGAGTTAGTAAGTAGAACAGTTATTGTGGGGATATGGTGATTTCAGCTGCAGGTAACATGATAACTCTGGAGAAGAAGCAGGCATAATTTAAGTCTGTTCAATGTTATTTAATACTGTAACAGAGAGCCAGTGTGGCATAGTGGTTTGAGTGTTGGACTACGACTCTGGATTCAATTCCTTCCTTGGTCATGAAACCCACTGGGTGGGTCTTGGGTAAATCACATGCTAATAGGAAGGCAAGAGTAAATCTCCTTTGAACATATCTTGCAAAAAAAAAAAAAAAAAAATCCCATGGAACTGCTTTAGGATTGCAGTTCCCTAAATTGCAAGGAGTTATAAGAGGGCCACCCACTAATTGAATTCAATGGGGAAATTAATTTAGTTCAGTAGGAAGCAGTGAGAGGGCCAGGGTAACACCAGCCAGGGCACAAGCCTATTTTTACTGGTTCGGAGAAACTAGAACTCCAGAATATTAAGTATAACTCAATTTTATTATTTGAACAACAAGGATGTCAATATTCACTGTACTTTCCATAGTGTCTGTTATACAGACATTTTATAAATTGTTTCACATATACATAATTGTGTCCCTTGTAGAGTCATAACCATCTTTCCATCAAGGAATACAATCTCATCTGATGTGGCACTACACATCTCTAAACAGGCATTCGGGGGTTAATTTTAAACATTGCTAAATCTTAACAGCATCACTTACAGTCATAATCTAGTGTTATCATTATCATCTTTCATCATGTTGGGGTGGGTTGTCAGTCCACCAATCTATCAATCAATCAGTCAGGAATAGCCCAGCTGACAAAAACAGCAGTCATTGCTACAGACATTATTCTTATTATATTTATGTATATCCTGCCTTCCTCCTGATACAGGGACTCAAAGCAGTTAACAAAATTTAAAACATTATAAGTTAAAGCAGTATGAAACATTAAAATTACAAAGTTTTAAAAAACAATAAAACAAAACAATTAAAACATTACATTATTAAAATTTTAAATAAAACAAAAACAAAACAGCACCCAAGTCAACATGTGAAAGCCTAGCAACATAAAAATGTTTTTATCTGCTGGCCTCTCTAGGAAGGGAGTTGCAGAACTTGGGAGCAGTTACTGAGAAGGCCATCTCCCTTGTTCCCACCAAATGAGCCTGAGAGGATGGTGGGACAGAGAGAAGGGCCTTTCCAGATGATATCGAGACTCTAATGGGCTCATACAGGGAGATACGGTCCTTCAAATAATCTGGACACAAGCCTTATAGGGTTTCAAAACCAGCACTTTGAATTGTGCCTGAAAATGGACTGGCAGCCAATGAAACTGTTGCAACAAGGGAGCTGTATGCTTCCTGTTGCCAGCTCCAGTTAACAGCTTGGCTGCAGGTCTTTGGCTCAACTGAAGTTTCTGAGCACTTTTCAAAGGAAATCCCATGTACAGCGCATTACAATAATCCAAAGGGATGCAACCAAGGCATGTATCACCATGGCCAGGTCTGACTTCTCCAGGAATGGGCACAGTTGGTGCACAAGTTTTAGCTGTGCAAAAGCACCCCTGGTCACCACTGATCCCTGGGCTTCCAGGGTCAGTGCTGAATCCAGAAGTACCCCCAAACTACAAACCTGACTTTTCTGTGTGAATGTAACCCCATCAAACACAAGCTGAATCCCTCTTCGACTGTCC
>NW_024814877.1:0-1430 GCF_019175285.1 Sceloporus undulatus
CCAGTTCTGGGCACCACAATTCAAAAAGGATGTTGAGAAACTGGAGTGTGTCCAAAGGAGGGCAACTAAAGTGGTGCAGGATTTGGAAACCATGCCCTATGAGGAATGACTTAGGGAGCTGGGGATGTTTAGCCTGGAGAAGAGAAAGTTAACAGGAGATATGATAGCTCTGTTTAAATTTTTGAAGGGATGTCATACTGAGGAGGGAGCAAGCTTGTTTTCTGCTGCTCCAGAGAACAGGACCAGGAACAATGGATGCAAGCTACAGGAAAGAAATTCCACCTCAACATTAGGAGAAACTTCCTGACAGAAAGGGCTGTTCGACGCTGGAACACACTCCTTCCTTGAAGTGCAGTGGAGTCTCCTTCCTTTGAGGTCTTTAAGCAGAGGATGGATGGTCATCTGTCAGGGATGCTTGGATTGAGAGTTCCTGCATGGCAGAATAGGGTTGGACTGGATGGCCCTTGAAGTCTCTTCCAACTCTATGATTCTTAGATTCTATGATTTATATTCCAGGTGGAGAAACTCTGGCCCCTGGGCTGGATAAGACCTGTATTTCTTCAATGATCTGATCAATGGTTTCTCCTCATTACGCCCCCTTCCCCATTTAGACACTGGTGAAAAATAATCATTTCATTTTCATAAATGAGACAAATCTCTGAGCTTAACTGCTGTGTTTATAATATAATAATATAATAATAATAATAAATTTATGTATATACCGCCTTTCCAAAAAGATCAAAGCAGTTTACAAATTGACAATTGCAAGATTTGTGTGTTTGTGTGTGTCAGTCATAGCAAGAGCATGAGGTATGTACCTCCTTCCTCTGCTTGCTAAAGCCACACAGAAATTGAGGCATGTACATTTATGTACATTGTTTCTGAATGGATCTATTGTCAAAATCACAATTTCTTCACTTTTCCTTGTATATGTTTTAAAAAGATGAACACTGCTGAATATGTTGCACTTATACAACAAAAATCTAAAAATGTATAGGTTTATGAGTGAAGATTGCATCCTGGATCATGCTCATTTTTGGGAAGTGAAGACCTATGTAAATTCATTTTATAAACCCAGAGAAAAAAATACCTCACAAAGCTCTAGTAAACAACACATTCACACACAGTCCCCACAAAAAGGACTCACTGGCGCACTGTGTGTCTGGAAATCTCACTTCCACCTTCTGGGAAGACAATGTTGTCAGAGACTGAATTTGGGGCTTTATGTCTGCAAAGCATGGGCTCAGTCTCTCAGCTGCAACTTCCACACAATCCTGGACTGAAGCATTCAAACAAAGGTCCTCTTTCAGCTCCAGGAATAAAGGCCTACCTTCAGTACAAAGACTCTGATTCCTGCAGCCCCAGAAAGGCCTCTCTTTCAGTCCTTTATGGCCGGAGCTTCCCTGGGTCAGAGGCCGTCTCCTCAGCTG
>NW_024814877.1:1530-2326 GCF_019175285.1 Sceloporus undulatus
TCAAACAAAGGTCCTCTTTCAGCTCCAGGAATAAAGGCCTACCTTCAGTACAAAGACTCTGATTCCTGCAGCCCCAGAAAGGCCTCTCTTTCAGTCCTTTATGGCCGGAGCTTCCCTGGGTCAGAGGCCGTCTCCTCAGCCATAGAGAAGGGTTGCTCTGAGTGCGAAGGAGGAGGAGGTCCACAGGGCTGAGGGAGGGAAGGGAATGAGAAAAGGTCATTGCCAATGGCCATGGAGGGCAGAAGGGGACAATGCCTAGAAAACTCCTCTGAGTCACAGCCATAGTAACTCCTGGTAGTAAATAGTCCAGGGGGCTGTGGGGGATCTCCTTTCCCAAAGTGGGGTGGAAAGAACAGGTTCCCATGGGACTGTGGTTCTCCATGACCTCTGAGCAAATCTATGGGAGATGCTGCCTCCAAGAGCATTGGAGGAGTCTCTGTCTGTATGGCCATCTCTTCGGAGGACTTGGAGGGCAGAATGGGGCTGAATGGATGGCCCTTGGTGCTCCCTTCCAGCCCTAGGAGCTTATGAAGCCAACCTTACAAGGCTGTTGTGGGAGTTAATCACAAGACAATTACTACACAAGAATGGCCACCTTTTAGCAGCTTACAATAAAAAATATCCATACAATACAATAAAAACATGTTTCATGATCTCCAAAATCCTAACCCTAACACTCCCATCCAAAGTAAAATACCATTAAATTACTGGACAGTTATTGAAACAGTTATTAAAAACAGGGATAGTAGTCAAAGCCCAATGTTTGTGAAGAATAATAATAAGGCTTGTATTAAAA
>NW_024814878.1:0-2326 GCF_019175285.1 Sceloporus undulatus
TTCCCATGCTCTGTGCATTAGTGTAGAGACATCGAAGACCATGGGTCCCCTTTACTTGCTGCCTGTGCAAGTAACATTGTTGAACCATAATTTCCTAACATTGTTGAACCATAATTTCCACCATTCTTCAACACAGGTTGGCTAGGGCTGCTGGATGTTACAATCCAACCATATTTGGAAGGCCAGGCAAGGACCGCCTCTGGTCTCCCTGAAGACAGTAGGACTTGCATCTAAGTAGACACATATCGGATAATACCATGAGGCTGCTGTTTTATGCTCACTCTACTGGGAGGAAGCCCAGGTTGCATTCTGGGGCACTCACTAGTGACACCACTGATATAAACCCTTCTTTGACAGATTGGTAATCAACCATAATTGCCACATGACACATCATTCATATTTCAAGGCTAGTTGCTGTAGAGATTTCTCAGTGATGAATGAGCAAGCTGATTGATGTCTGGGGAATAATAATGAATTCAGTTGAAAGGAAATGAAATAGCTTGTGGCAATGCCAATTATTGACAGGCTTGAATTCCTGACTTGATTTCACAAAAGAGTCAGTCCATAGGCAGGCAGGAAACCCATAATGGTGCACTTGATATCCTTTTAAAAGGAGTGCTGTTAGAAGTGTGTGGGAAGGATTCTGAGGAAGCAACAAGATGTCAAATTACAATCATCAATCAGCTAATGCCACTCTGCACCAATGGAGAGCTTGGCAAATATTATGAAGTCATAATAGTTACAGGCATGTACCTCTAGGTTACATTTTTATAACTGCCATAGAGGATTCCACCCTGTCTGTTCCCAGATAATGTAAGGACTACCAGCCCAAGAATGTCCAGTACAGTAGTTGTCTATTCTCACCACCAAAGAGAAACATTACAATCCACAGAGAATAAACTAACTCTAGTTGTTTTATTTCTACTCAGTAGCCCACTCACTCCAAAACTTTCCATTAAATAAACAAAAAAAATCAATTAAGTTAGAAACAGCACGTAACTATATAGCACTGCTGAGCAAATCCACTACACACACACTTGTAAAGATTTGAGCTTAGTTCAACTGGAGCCAGGAAGCCTGAAGAGAGATGTGGAATCCTCATGAGTGAAATGCCCGAGTGCTAAGCATGGATCATATCTCACAACCAATTATGATTCCTAAATTTCTTTGAAGAATTTTCATATTTTATTCTAGAAAAATAGAGGAAAGGAGAAATTCTACTCAGACCATCCAGTAGAAAGGTAAACTCTGTGGAAGATACAAGACAAGAGTGGTTATCTCAGACTTCTCCTCCTCTTATAATAGTGAATCAAGGGGGGAAAAATTAAGAACAGGCAAAAGTTCTGGATTTTGGATTGAATTAAAGATTGTAATATCTACACATTGTACAGAGTAGATACTAGATTGTGTCTAAATGGGTCTGTCCACTGCTGGTTTAAGACTCTGGAGAGAAGGGTTCAAATCCTGGCTGAGCCATGGAAATCCAGTCACACACCCTCAGCCTCAGAGGAGGTAACTGGCAAACCCCCTCTGAAGACACTTGCTAAAAGAAAACGCCATGATAGATTTGCCTGAGGGTCACCATAAGTCACTTGCCATTATGACTTGAAGGCACACAACAATATATGTATATTCACACATAATAATAATAATAATAATAATAATAATAATAATAATAATAATAATAGGATTTATTTATATGCCGCCCAGTCACGGGGAATCCTGGCGGCTTACAAGAGAGGGGATAATAGACAGTTCCCTGCCCTCAGGCTTACAATCTAAAAAGACACAACACAAAAGGAGAAGGGAATGATGGTGGGGGGGATTAGGTCCAGCATTCTTCTCTCCCTCTGAGGCCTGGACCAAGGCAGATGGACTGAAGGGAGGGCTCTTTTCCTTAATTGAGGCCGGGCCCGATGGCATTGTATATACATACATACATACATATGAGTGGACATCCACTCATGCAAGATTAGATGCTGTTTGCTCTTTTGTGTAAGAAATAGCACAAGAGATCAATTTTCTTTCCAAGATACTGGATTATAACAGGAAAGAAATCCTTGTTGCAGTCTAAAATATTGACTCATTTAACTTTGGATTCCTGTTGTCACATTGGAGTGCAAACCTTTTAAATGTCTCTGTTTAGCAAGGACAGTCCCAGTTAATCACCTGCCATCCTACTTTCTCAGGATGCTTTTAAAATGTCCTAGTTTCTCTCTCTTTATCCCACTTTCCCCCTTTGACCTCAGCATATTTTAATTGTCGCAAACTGAGTTCAAAGTGCAAAAGTAGGTTGTATTCCATTAATAATAATAATAATAATAAT
>NW_024814879.1:0-2326 GCF_019175285.1 Sceloporus undulatus
TTATAGATTTCTATAAATCCACCACATACATGGGGCGGGGAAAAGAGAGACCTATTTGAAGTTACAGTGAGAAGTGGAAAATAAAGACCATTCTCTTACCTTTGTAATGGAAATTGATGGAAAGTAGACTCACAGGGGATAATGAGATTGATGTGAGTGTTTCATTTTAAATGGGCTAGACAGTTGTTTTCTGGGGGAAATGATTGCAGTAATTATAGGGAAACGTGACAGGCTAGCATCAGAAGGTACTATTATAAGCAGGATAAACTAAAAAATAAAATGGGAGAGTTGAATAAACTGTGAATTACGTTCTATGTAAAAAATAGTTTGGGCACTGAGATGTGTTTTGTGTTTAGTTTTTTCCTCCTCTTTGCTACAATCTCTGGATGGAATTCTTTTCATTCCTTTAACAATATATGGAGTTTATCAGACAAGGGAAATTGGAAGTATAATCCAATGGCAATCCGAATGCAATCATGGGGTTTAGCATTATTGCGTGATAGACTACCACACGCCTTTTTGGGCAATGGGAAGTCAGTCTGAACGCAATCATGGGGTTTCACGTTATTGTGTGAGAGGTGATCACACGCAATTTCGGACAATGGCGAGCTATTTTAGGGCAATGGGAAGTCAGTTCAAACGCAATTTGAATTCACGTAAATTCGCTGAACTAGCGAATTCATGTGAATGCGTTCTGGCCCCACTTTCTTTTCATTCAAAATTAAGAGAAATTCCTCCCGTGTGATAAACTCCATATGTTTAAATTCAAAACTTATGGAGGCAGAAAGAGTGAGCTGAACAGATATCAATCACTCAAGGCATCAATTTCTCTAGCAATAGGGCATTCAGCTCAACCAGACACAGCTTAAAGAGGAATCCTATGAAGCTTCTCCTATACATGTTTAACTCTATGCATTATAGAAACAAAGATCTAGGATGAAGTTGTTGAACTTTTGTCATAGGTGGCTTGTTGGATCATTTTTTAATTATTGTTTGTGCAATACAATGAGATACACTGTTATTCAGTACTGGGAAGGGGGCAAAGAACATTTTCCCCACCTTGCAAGGTTTCTCCAACAAAATAGTGTTAAAGTGTGTGTTAATTAGTATTCAATCATCTATAAATTTTCATCTGTAAAACAGGAACAGTTTTTTTATGGAGTTTTTTTTTTGGGGGGGGGCTATTTGGCCATGTTCTAGAAGAGTTTATTCCTGACATTTCACCAGCATCGGTGGCTGGCATCTTCAGAGAATGCTAACCTGGAAGAGAGTGGGTAAATATATATTCTCTGAAGATGCCAGTCACAGTTGCTGGCAAAATGTCAGGAAGAAACTCTTCTAGAACATGGCCACATAGCCTGAAAAACCCACACAAAAACTATGGATGTCATCCATGAAAGTAATTTTTCCACACTCTAAATGTTGGCTTCTTGTCAGAAGGAGGATGCACGTATTAACCTGCAGCCATTTTGTGGGGCAGGGCCAGCAGTGGAACTTGGACAACCATCTATGGTCATAAGCTGGTGTTCTCTTCTCAGGGGGCCATGCCAATGAGGTTTGAGTAGTGCCCAAACCACATTGGCTGTCTTGTGCAGCTGATTACAGTCATTGGGATTCAAATCCTTGCTCAAGCCCCATTGGCTGCTCTGTCTCGCCAGAGGAACTGCTTGCAGTCTCCAATCCGGCCAAGCAAAAAGGGATTTCTTTCCTGCTGCCCTAACCCCATGAGGCTTGTTCCTTGTTAGCTCCCCCACTCCACGCACACTGTTGCATTGTATTGGCTGTGTATGTCTAGCAGCTGTTATTATTCCATGTCTCTATCACACTTTGTAACGACTATGCATGGGATCTGGATCCAGGAATGTTGATAGGACCCTGGAAAGGGTTTGGATGGAAATCCCCTTAAGGAACCCAGGATGGGGAGCACATTTGAAATGGATTGCCCAGTCAGGGGCTGATGTATTTCCAACACTCCCTCAAGAGGAAGGCAAGGGATTCTCACTGGGCAGGGGCTCCTACCTGGTGGTTCCCCACTGCCCTACTTCTGTTTTCCAGGGGAGGTTGGGAATTGGTCACATCTAGCAGCAGGTGGGCTGGCTGATTCCTGGATCTGATCCCATGAACATGCCAACATAACTGCAGCTGTAATCAGCAAATAGTTGTAGCCTTTTTCATTCTAACCATACATTATGTGTTTTGTTAGTAGAGTGGGACTCGCTCTGGCCATGCAAGGGTAAATAAGTCAAGGGAAAGCCTGAACAAATCAACCAGGCTAGAAGAGATACTGTAATCTTCCCTGAGTCATGCTGAAAGTCACACCCCTCAA
>NW_024814880.1:0-2326 GCF_019175285.1 Sceloporus undulatus
TCATGCCTTCTTGTGATGTGTCCAAATACGACAGGCTCAATTTAGTCCTCTTGGCTTCCAGAGAGAGTTCTGTCTTGATCTGCTTTAGAGCCCATTTGTTTGGCTTTTTGGCTGTCCATGGGATCCTTAGCACTTTTCCCCACCATTGCATCTCGAATGAGTTGATTTTCTTCCTGTTGGCTTTATCTGTCCAGTTCTCACATGTGTATAAAGTGATGAGGAATCCCATGACTTGGACGGTTCCAGTTTTAGTGCTCAGTTGTTTATCTTTAGGATCTCGTCTAGTTCTTTTATCGCTGCCCTCCCCATCCCTAGATGTTTATCACACTATACTCTTAACGAGCTACTATTCCAGTGTGACTCCTCTAGCTGCCTCCTGCTGCATTCTGGGATTTGCAGTTTTAAGGAGGGGTATTTAGAATTCGCAGGCAGAATTTTATAAGTTTTTCACAAACGAATTAGGACCACCATTAATGGAAACTATGAATGCAATTCTACACGAAGAAATACCGCAAACATGGAACCAGGCTAATATAATCTTAATACCCAAAGAAGATAAACCAATATTGGAACCAAAAAATTATAGACCAATTTCCTTGCTAAATTCGGACTACAAATTATTGGCTTCAATTCTGGCGGAAAGATTTAAAAAGGTTTTAATTAATTGGATACACGAGAATCAAAATGGTTTTTTTGCCAAAAAGGTTGTCCACTTGCCCCGCTATTATTTATAGTGACTTTGGAGGTACTATTGAATAAGATTAGAAATGATACTGTAATTGGTGGAACAAGGATCAAAAACTATAATTACAAACTTCGAGCATACGCTGATGATGTGGTCCTTACCATATCTAATATTTCGGAATGTGCAGACCACCTCATGAAGATTCTTAAGGACTACGGTAAAGTATCAGGGTATAGGATTAATCAGAAAAAAACAATGATGTTGACTATGAATATCCCAGATAAAGACTTAGAAATAATCGTGAAGATAACAGCTTTCCAAAGGAAAAAGCAAGTAAAATATTTAGGGATCACTCTGTCGACGAAGAACACGGAATTATATCAAAACAACTATATAAAGCTATGGAAAGAAATTAAAAGGGACCTGGAGAGGTGGCAGCATCTACAAATTTCCTGGGTTGGTAGGATAGCAGTAGTAAAGATGGCAATACTCCCTAAATTAATGTTTCTATTCCAAAACATTCCTATTATTACGAAGGATTCGGTATTTAAAGATTGGCAAAAAGATATTTCAAAATTTGTTTGGCAAAATAAAAAACCTAGAATTAAAATGAAGATTATGCAGGATAAGACGGAAAAAGGCAGTCTGGGTCTCCCTAATTTTAAATGGTACTTTTATGCTTGTGTATTCGATTGGTTACTTGACTGGTTTAAATTGGAGAAAGATAGAATGCTGTTGTTGGAAAGCTTTGGGCTAAAATTCGGTCTTCATGCTTATTTATTTTACGAAAAAGTTAAAGTAGACAGAGAATTTAATTGCCATTACGTCCGTAAAACATTATTGCGGGTATGGGCGAAATATAATAATAATAAAAAAATAAAAGTTTTATTTATATGCCGCCCTTCCTCCGATCAGGGCGGCTCACAACATATTAAAACATACAAAGAAGATGGTGCCCAAAGATACCCTTATGGGCATCTCCGGGTGAGGCCTTTTTGAAGAGGGAAGTGTATAGTGAGGATAGATGGATTACGTATAAGGATATCATCAAAAAGGATCAAGGTAAAGAGAAAATTAAAATGCAGGAAGAGATTAGTAGTGAGGGTTTTGCCATCAACTGGTTTTCCTACAGACAGCTGTACGAGAGATTTAAAAATGACCAGACTGGAATAGGTTTTACATTAGCTATCCCAGAGCTAGAAAAAATAATCACAGGTGGCTCTAAAATAAAAGTAATATCCAATTTTTATAATATGATCCTGGGAATGGAAATGGAGAGGAGGTTGTCAAAGAATATATGATTGCGTGGGCAAGAGACTTGAATCGAAGTATAAGGTTAGAGCAGTGGGAAAGAACATGGAAAAAAAAGAATTAAATTTACAAACAATGTAAAACTTAAAGAGAATTGTTATAAGTCGATCTTCAGGTGGTATTTAACCCCACACAGGATATCTAAAATGTACAAGGGCATGGAGGGTTTATATTGGAAATGCCAAAAGGAACTAAGGACTTATTTGCATAGCTGGTGGTTATGTGATAAGGCCAAACAATATTGGAAGAGGATTCACGGAGAAATGAAAAAGATATTTAAATTCACCATGTCTCCTGACCCCGATGGTGTATTTGTTAAATATGATAGAA
>NW_024814881.1:0-1275 GCF_019175285.1 Sceloporus undulatus
GTATTTTTATTGTCTATATTCATATATATATATATATATATATATATATGTCCAAATGCATCTGAGGAAGTAGACCTAAGTCTAGGAAAGCTCCTGCTGCCAACTTCTTTCTTTCAGTGAGTTTCAAAGATCTCTACAAGATCTCTGTTCCACAGACTTAATGGGGCCATATCTTTCCATTCTATTATTATTATTATTATTATATTCTTATATTTCTTGCTATCCCGCTCTTTTCCCAGAACTGGGACTTGAGAGGGGCTTCCCAATTGAAAACCCATCCGAAGCGGTGTGAAACCGGATTGGTCCCGCAGTGTGGAGCTGGGGCTGGAGCAGGTGGCCAGGCGAGGCGGGGCCATCGGGGTCCCTCCTTCCCTCCCTCCCTGGGACTTGGGCTATAATAGCAAGAGAGCCGGAGGGAAGAGGGGAGTTGGGTGCCTGCCTGCCTGCCTTCTTTCGCTAGCCATGCAGTGCTGGGGGAGACTGGTGCTGCTGCTGAGCCAGGGAGCCCCCAGAGCAGCCGCCCTGGGATTAGGAAGGGCCAGGAGGAGCCCCAGGGGATGGCAGGCAGCAGCATCAGGGCAGCCCCGGAGAAGGAGCACCACCAGCAGCAGCAGCCCCTCCGCCCCCTCGCCTCCCCTCGCAGCAGGCAGCCCAGGGGCAGCCTCCTCGGCCACCTCCAGGCTCATCGAGGCTCTCCTTCCCAGGCATGATGACTTCTCCGAGAGGCACATTGGCCCCGGGGACAAGGAGAAGGCAGAGATGCTCCAGACCCTGGGGCTCCAGGTGAGCACGCCCCCAACACCTCCCTCCCTCCCCCCTCCCTTCCTTCCTCCATCCCTCCTCCTCTTCTTCCTCCTTCCTCTTCCTCTTCTTCCTTCCTCCCTCTCTCCTCCTCCTCCCTCTTCCTCTTTCTTCCTTCCTTCCTTCCTCCCTCTCTCTTCTTCTTCTTCCTCCTCCTTCCTCTTCCTCCTCCTCCCTCTTCCTTCCTCCTCCTCCTCCTCCCTCTTCCTTCCTCCTCTTCCTTCCTTTTCCTCCTCCTCCTCCTTCCTTTTCCTTCCTCCTCTTCCTTCCTCTTCCTCCTCCTCCTCCTCCCTCTTCTTCCTCCTCCCCCTCCTTCCTCTTCCTTCCTCCCTCTCTCTTCCTCCTCCTTCCTCTTCCTCCTCCTCCCTCTTCCTCTTTCTTTCTTCCTTTCTTCCTCCCTCCCTCCCTCCCTCCTCCTCTTCCTCCTCCCCCCTCTTCCTCTTCCTTGCGTCCTTCCTTCCTTCCTCCCTCTCT
>NW_024814881.1:1375-2325 GCF_019175285.1 Sceloporus undulatus
CCTCCTTCCTCTTCCTTCCTCCCTCTCTCTTCCTCCTCCTTCCTCTTCCTCCTCCTCCCTCTTCCTCTTTCTTTCTTCCTTTCTTCCTCCCTCCCTCTCTCCTCCTCTTCCTCCTCCCCCCTCTTCCTCTTCCTTTCGTCCTTTCTTCCTTCCTCCCTCTCTCCTCCTCCTCCCTCTTCCTTTCTCCTCCTACTTCCTCTTCCTCCTCCTTCCTTTTCCTTCCTCCTCTTCCTTCCTCTTCCTCCTCCTCCTCCCCCATCTTCCTCCTCCACCTCCTTCCTCTTCCTCCTTCCTCACTGGTCCCCAAACTGTGTCTTTTAAGTGATATTTAGACTTCAGCTCCCAAACTATTTGGCCAATGTGGCTGAGGCTTCTGGAAGCTGAAGTCCAAAGTCTCTCTTGAAGGGCACCGTTTGGGGACCACTGCTGAACCCCATACAGTGATTTTGGACTTCAGTTCCCAGAATCCCAGACTATTGGCCAATATGGCCATGGCTTCTGTCCAAAGACACAGGCTATAGGTCAATGTGGCTGAGGCTTCTGGGAGCTGAAGTCCAAAATCTCTCTTAAAGGGCACAGTTTGGGGACCACTGCTCTTTAGTACTGTCCTCTTTTGTCTTCTATAGGCTGCTTGCATTTTGCTTCTGTACGGTGCAGAAATATAACCTGGTTTGACACCCTTTTAACCGCCGTGGCTTGATGCTTTGGGATTCTGGGAAGCAGATTAAGAATGGGGAGAGTGGCTATGAAAGAACTAGAAAATATCCTAAAATGCAAAGATATACAACTGAGCACAAAAGTTAGGATCTTACAAGCCATTGTATTCCCTATTACTATGTATGGATGTGAGAGCTGGACAGTTAAGAAAGAAGATAAGAAGGAAATCCATTCATTTGAGATGTGATGCTAGAGAAGAGTGCTGAGGATCCCAAGGACAGCCAAAAGGACAA